>NC_048287.1:15454493-15754493 GCF_009762535.1 Notolabrus celidotus | reverse complement strand
TCGCCTCCATCCCTCCTTAACCTTCACTCTATCACTTCCTCCTCACTTGTCAGGGATCGCGCATTTGTCACCCTTTTGACACACCGAGAGCCTGAGCTGGATGGAGAGGAGAGGAGAGGAGGGACAGCCCCAGCTTGAATATTTCAAAAGCCACTGATCCTCAACACGACCCTATCATCTGTCCTCAGCCTCTGATCCTCCATTTTTACCCTGTCAGACGTTCTTAGTCAGAGGCCTCAATGCCTCTTATTCCCACTGTCTCTCCCGAGGATAAGAGATAACTCGACACCAGAGGTCTCGATTACGGTGTCTGTCCCTCTGAGAACAGATTTGAAATCAACACACCTCCAGGCATGCAAGATAAGAAAACCTGGCCTTTGTCCCTATGTAAGAATAATATATGTATCCATAATCTGAGGTTTTATGTGTGTAGGTAAAAGGTTAAGATGTTTCCGATCTTTGGATATGAATGTTAGGATTGCTGTCTACAGCACCCCTCAAGTGAGAATTAATTTCTTGGTATTCTATCTTCCTTTGTGGATGTTTGAACAAGCCTCACAGCTGTCAGTTAAGCTGCAGGAAGTCGTCGCCTTACACTCCTTTGAACTTAAAGAAGCTCAAAAGAATATCACTGAACTGTACCTCCAGTGGTTTTAAATGAAGCAGACACTTTTTTATACTAGGCTCCCATAGATCAGGCATGAGACAAATTGTAAATGAACTTTAAGACCTGTGTGAATGGCATGGCAAAGGACTTTGGATACACTTAACATTTACTAGAACTGTTAAAGAGATGGATCCGATTGCGTTAATAATGACGCTTACTATTAGGCATGATATAATTGAGGTCAAACAATCACCACTTTGAAAGTTCAGACCAGTCTCTGCTCTCATATCATATACTGCATGTCACCTGTGCTTGAGTTGCAGGTGAATAAGTGAAAAAAGTGAGAATGTTCTTATTTTCTGTTCATATGGCAAAGAGCAGGTTTTATAGTTAATTATAGGTAAAGATTACCAACCAGTGGAGAACACCAAGTAAGGGATAATATGAAGTGAGTGGTTAGTTTTGCAGATTGTTTCATAAAAGTAGTCACTCTGATTACACAGTTGGCAGCGCTTCCATGGCATACAGGATCAAGTTAAAACATGGCCTGCTTATGTGTTATAAATCACATTAAACAGATCATTTCTATTAATGGGGAAGTTATACAAAACAAATGCTCATGCTCTCCAGAAGACGGAAGCTGCCATTTTTGCCACAGTGTCAATAGGCAGATGTGAAGTGTACTGTACTTCTTCAATGGATGGAACTGATTTAACGCCTAGAATCAGGCTGGCTCTGGCAACACTTTGCTGTTTAGAAATAAAACACCCTTGCTATGGGATATTAACCAATCATATATATATATATACGCATACATATATATATACGAAAGTGTATATATATGTTCCTGTATACTGCCAAATTTCAAAGTTATTTATACACCAGTGCTTGCGTTTGCATCGTATAATGAGATATTAAAAACCTGCAATGAGTGCAACAATTGCAATCTATTGCCATGCAGTTAATCATCTTCAAATTACTTTCACTGATTCCAGATAGAAAATAACATTCCTTTAATTATACACCTATTTTCTTTTGTGTTATTATTAAACAGTTTCTCATATTTTTATCCCATGCTTATTTTTATCTGAATGGAGCCCCCCTATGAGCTAGTCCAGGCAGACAACTCATACTGCACTAATTTCACATTTGCATCATTCTCACAATTACCTGACACATACGGGCGGACGATTTAAGCTGCAAGATTTCCGGTCTCTGCCTCTGCTTTGCCAATGCCAATGCCACTGCTGCTCTGCACTTAAACTTTCAGCCCCACCACCTCCCTAGCATCCACCTGTAAGCTCTGATTTAATGGGGTTTAAGATGTTATCTCATCACTCCTCAATTTCTGCATGTAAAGTTAATCTGTGATGAGTGATGAGATCCGTAGCCTAGACGGCAAACGCAAACAATGTTCTGCCGTGAGTCAATTGGCTGAATTCTATGTAATTTCCCTGGCAGTAAGAGAACTGCTGCCCACCAGCTCTGTATTTATTTGTTCTACTTCTTTTATCATTGATTTGTACTACAACATCCTTGTATGTATAAACCATCTTTACAATAACCCTGATTCAGATTCTGATAGAATTATTCAACACCAAAATTATATCAGTTTAGTTAACAATAATATGAACATAAAAATAAATGTCTATAATGGGCTGTAATGTTATTGAAATCTGACACAATAACATCACGATAACAAGCCTGCCGTATGCAGTGGCGGTTCTAGGGAGGGGCCAACAGGGGCCAGTGCCCCTGTAAAACTGAACCTGGACCCCCCTGTGGCCCCCCCCTCCACACCAAACAGATATTATACAATAAAAAAAGCTTCGGTATCGTGCCAATGTTACAGGCGGAACACATGCGTGTGGCACTTGGTTCCAGTCCCTTAGAGCACTTAGGGACTCATGTTGAGTGTAAACAGCCAAACAGCTGCTGTCAGTCTGCATTTTAATATAGTACACAGTTGTAGATGTGTCTAGTATATAGGGATGCACTGATGTTTTGCTAGTTTGTTCTCAGCCAGTCCTCGCCCTTTTCAGTCTCTTTTGTCAGGGCTGAATGTGTCCCTCTGACAACACCCTTGGCCCCAGCCTGGCTCCCCCAGTAAAACGGGTCTAGAACAGCCACTGGCCATAGGATATTTATTGCAACATTTCAAAAAAGAAAAAGATAAATGAAGGCTAAGGAAAAAAAGCTTGTGAAGTCCACCCATCTATGGTAAGTGAGATGCGCCCTTCTTGCTTGAGGCTCTACGTAACTTTAGCCTCTTTTGTCTCTTTTTAGAGACAATGGTTGACAAATATAGTGTTTGACTTAAGAATGGTTGTGATGGGAATTTTACTTTGGCTTCATCGTTTTTACTAACTTTCTGAATCCTTCGTAGTTGAACAGAGAAAATTGCTGTAGATCTTTGGCTTTATAGTCAGGGGTATGTCTTGTGACCTTTGAGCACTTGCCCTCTTATGGGGATTTTAGGTCTTTTGGTCTGGCTTAATTTTTTCTTTGCATATTCTCGAATCTTTCCAGGGTGGCTTCTCATATTACTGAAATTCCCCAACTTGTAGCTCACTGCAGTCTGACAGTGTCTGCATGTTGTTTTCAATAAACTACATCTCAGGCAGCGAGCAGAGTGTAAAAGGATGATAGGCACGCATTTGACAATGGTCGGTGTAGTTCCCACTTCCCTCTGCTACAGCTAAAAACAAAACTAAACTTTTTGCCCGGAAGACCTGTCTTTTCGTACAATATCATCACAGGTCCATGATGGCATCAAGGCACTTTTGTCCTTGCAATATCACGAAAGTGACAATACCCTAGTCGTCAAGCCCTTAACTTATTCATTCCTATTAAGATGTAGACTTTTAAAAACTGTAGACAAAATTATACTTGCTGTTTTGTATATTAAGAGTTAATCAGTATTCACAGAATTTGATAAAGAATACTTCTGCCAAGTTGTTTTTGATTCTGATATTCAAATTAGACTTAAAAGTGTGTTCATTCAGGACTATCTCCACCTGAAGATTTATGTACTGATAGGTATTTGCCGCAGCAGAAGGGCATCTATGGGCTAAAACAAACTGCATAACCCATGTGCATTAAAAGATAAGAAAGGCACGTCAATTTTTTAGCCTAATGATGAGATGAGTTTTGAACATTTTTCCATTGGGAAGGTAAATTTGGAATTAACAGTTGTTTAAAGTAATTGAATAAACAAAAAGGCCTGAAATGTTGTTGTCCTGGCTGAGCGACAGGTTGACTTTAACAGCCTGCTATACAGCCATCAATAATCCCTGAGGAAACAGCACTGGGAGAGTATTTAACATCTCAAAGGAAGAGTGCTGATTTACAATCTCTTACACAGATCTTACCAAAGGATGTGGTCAAGGTAAAAAGGGTTATTGATCCTATATGGTTATCCTCATTTCCTTTGCATACAGTAGAAAATAGACAGTTCCAAGATTGTCGCATACAGCCTGTCGTACATTTTCAACACAGATCCTGATGCTTTGATTCCAGAACTGGAGATCAAGTGAGGTGATTCACGGAGCGTAGCAGAGTGGGGAACGTGACGCTCTGTGATGCCGCAATAGCTGATGTTATCTGTCATTTCGCTCGTCAAGGACAATGTTGCTGAGGAGTTCAGTGGGCCTAGAAGAGTGATAACAGGGAGAGATTTTTGCTTGCACACCAGGAGAAATTGCAGGTTGTTTATAGTGGGTACTAAAAAAAAGAATCAGAATAATTTGTCCTCTCTTCTTCTTCTCTCCTCCCGGGTGTATACTCTAAGTGAGTAATCTTCATGAGTGAAGCAGAGAGAAGGCCCAGGTTTGTCTGACAAGGTCATGCTTCCTCCAATATTACACCTCAGGGACTCATACTTGTTTCTAAAAGAGAAAACACTCAATCCTGAAATAGCTGTGTTGAGCTGTGTTGTGCTGAACAACACAGAGACAGTTTTTTAGGGTGGAGTGTACAGCCATTCAAAACCACCTTGCTGTTTCTTGAAAATGATAGAAACAATGTATATTGCAGTGTAAATGGATAGACAGTTGCATTTGTTTAGCCCCTTTGACATAAGCTGAACATTCTTTTGATGGAGTGCACAGCTCTTTCTACGTTTGAGTTTTTTATGTCCCTGCCCGGTGCTATCACAGCTGTTTTCTGTAATATCTGCTCTTATTGCTCTTAAGGTTTCCTTGAGGTAAAATAAAACAATAATTGCTATTGCGGAAAACAAGAAGACTGTTTCTGTACCATATTAAGCTGCATTTGAAAGCTTCTGATGGAGCATCTTAAAAGACACTCTCACTGGGTGCTCTGAAATAATATGTTTGAGATATGTTCTTAAATTGCTAATGAGTTTTGGGAGACGCTGTGATTTAAAGGTCTCAGTAGCCCTGTGCCAGTGTGTGAAGCTAAAAGCTGGGCCTTCAGGGTGTCCAATTAATGTTTGAATACGATGTACTACCTCTGTTACATTTTCCCCAATTAAAACTCACTGGTGCTGCATGTAATACACTCATCAAATTTCTTCGTATTAATGATCCATAGTTTTAGCCTTTAATAATTTCCTAATCAAAGCTGTCAACATAAATATTTCACATGACCAACTAGAGAATGATGCAAGAAAATCAAACACTGGTGTAATCATAAAACTAATTGTTTGGCTGTTGGCCTTAATACCCTACAAAAATGTTGTTTTTAGACTTGCAAGCTGCATATCTGGAGGGATGGTAGCATCTGTTGTATTAGTTTGTTTGTTGGTCAAGCCATCACTCCAATCTAGGTAAAAAACATATCCACATATCCGCTTAATGAATTGAAAAAATGTTGGACATACTTCTGCTTCTTACAGGCAAAGTATTTCAGCTACGTAGTAGTGTTTTTGAGCAAAATGTTTCAACAACTATGTGATTCATTGCTATGACATTTAGTACAAATTTGTATGTTCTGTTCAGTCATGTTGTAACAACTTTGTTGATACATTAACTATTACTCTATCTTTCATCTGCTCAAAACGTAGCTTTATCACACCTTTGACTCAAAAACAAAAACCTTAAGAACTGTTGAAATACCCATCTGCTTTAGCTATGTGTCGTGTTCAGTCCTAATAAGCTGATGTTAGCATGCTAATCCATTTCTGTACCATGATAAACAGCATATCTGCTAGAAATTGGCACAAGGTCATTATTAGCATGCTAGCATACTGATGCTAACATTTAGCACAAATGGCCTCTTTTGCTGAAAGGGTCAGCAGCATGCCTATGTTTTTTTGTCTAAGGACCATTTGACTTAGCAGGCTTATATGGCTTTGAGGGAGTAATGTCAGTCCAAAGACTGTCAGCATCCAGGAAGTAGTTTTAGGTAAACTCCTGTTTTTTAACGTCTATACATGTTTGTTTGTTTTTTCAACAGAGGGCCAAGAAGTGAAGGTTGGAGAGTACAATGCCATTGCTGATGTGCTGGACCTCATCAACAACTCCATAAGGTTTCAAGGTAAGAATATGTATACATGTGCAAAAGCCCACATTAGTGTGTAACTGAGCATTGACTGAGTGACACAAGAACCAGGTGTCCTGATGCATCTGTCGTGTGTTTATTTATACTGCATGTTAAAGGCCCATCACTTACCACTGCAGCACTCACCACTCTGGTCCACTTGAACCTAAACTCTGTTAAGCACACACACAAACTCAGACACTACCACCACTACCACCACCACCGTGCATAGGGACTGGCCACTCTGCTTTACCACTCTGAACTGTCCTCTCTGTAATAAATTATTCACCATTCCATTTTTCACCCCTTGCGTGTTTGCTTGTGTTGACATACTTTGTAATTTGTTCGATTCCCCTGGCTCTTCTCCCCTTAACCACCCTCCCAGTCTTCCTCCATCTTCTCTGCTTTGCCCCACATTGAGAAAGCCTTGAACAGTAACATCTAAGACGCTTGTTTCCACATCCCTGACCACAGTAAGAGGAGACATGTAAGATGATGCCATGCGATCGATTGGCACACTGGCAGGTGAAAAATAGAGCCAAAGATAAGAAAGTGCAGAGTCTGACCACAATAACTTAACTGCGGTGCATAGAGAGACATGCACTCAACCAGGGGGAACTGTGGACCAGGAAATGGGTCTCAAATAACTGAATGCCTGCCACACTGTCACTATTTTTGTCTGGATGAATAGAGAAAGATTTGAAAGAGGCTGGCTTGAGTTGTCAGAATGGAGAAAGAAACCTCTCTGGAGAGAGTGAACCCGTCCAAAGAATCCACTTTTGTTCATGTACTCTGTAATTTAGATCACCAAGTATACCATGAAATCAACATTTGATAAAGCAATGCTACTCACTTTTGTTTGAGGTTCACTTATTTTTAAAGGTTGTCTTCAGTGAAATCTCTTTCTTTATCACATGTTCTCGTTTTTCTTTCAGGCGTAGAGCCTCCAAAAGATCGTACATTTGTGCGTCTGCAGCGGCGCCACATCAACGTGCCTCTCTACAGTATCCTGTCAACCATCACCATACTGGGCATGCTAATGGCAGGAGCCTTCCTCTTCTTCAACATCAAGAACCGGAATCACAGGTCAGTAATCAGCATTCAGCTTTGAGAACAAGAGGACGAGGAAGGGTGGAGGTGGACTACATAAATGTAAGGTGTGGCAGGAAAGCAAATGAAGGGGGGTGTTCAGGGACACAGATGAGAGGGATGAATGAATGCCTGGGAAATCAGAGGAGATTGAGTGGCTTTAGAATGAAGAAATGATGATAAACCTTCTGCAGGAACATTATTATACATATCTCTCTCCTCCATACCAAAATAGTACCATTCTATTTGAATCTATTGTAATGTTTCTCCTTCCAGACTTATCAAGATGTCCAGTCCCTACATGAACAACTTGATCATCCTGGGAGGCCTGCTATCCTATGCCTCCATCTTCCTGTTTGGTCTGGATGGAGGTTTTGTCTCTGACAAAGAATTTGAGACTCTTTGCACTGTGAGTTCTCTTGAAACTTCTCATAAACATCATAAAGTAGAATTCAATAACTGACAGATTTGATCCTTTTAGAGTTAGACAGTGGTGTTGTAGCCAAAACAATGTAACTGGAGTAATCACCAAGAACAAGGTTTTGACATGATAGTAGGGTAAGGCTTAGTCAAGGCAAAGACAAGACTAGACCAGTGTGAGTCCCACATTGTGTGAAACAAATGAGAGGAATCAGAAATATTAATATAATTGGTACCTCTCAAATAGATCTGATGGATCGGAATCCAAATAAATGCTTAAACTCTTTCACTGTATGTGAGGAAACAGCTAGTTTCGTATTCATTTGAACAGAAGTTTACATTTTAACTAGCCTACTAGTCTAAAGGTAAGAAAATACTAATGAAGATACCATCACTGAATTGCCAGTAAACAAGTTCATATTTGTTTGGGTGTGTGCCTAATGTTAGTGATACTAGTACCACCATCCTATGGGCCTCAATGCAGGATTAGGTCTACTTTCCTGTGCTTGCTACGCATCTACAGCCCACACACAACTTTTTTTCCATTTCCTAGATCAAATTATTGCCAGCTGCCAACTGTTCCGAGGTGTTATCCGTCATCTGTGTTTGTTAACATCTGGGTAGTAGAGCATTTAAGGATTATGGCAGTGGCCATTAACTGCACCTACAGCCCCAGCTAGTAGTAGGTTACCGTGCTACAGCTTAGACACAACAAACGACTTGCATTTTTGGCCTGCAGTAACGTAGATATAAATAGATTGCTTAATGGGCTTGTTATTCTGGTGACTGACTAGTGAGGGTGATGATCAGTTTTTAAAATATTTTTTACCAAAGAAGTGAAAAAAAAAGAATTATTTAAAGTATCATTCACAGAATGTTCTATAAACTATCCAGCAAGTGTGCCATCATGATTGGCAATGGTTTAGTTAACATAAAACACATATCTTTAGACCTGTCTAGCTTTGAAATCTAGATTTAATTTATTTTCATCCAAACCTTGTCATGACAGAGAAAGGATGAAGCGAATTCAGAAACAGGGCAGAGATGTCCCTTGAGACCGTCAAGTTCTACAACACCATATGATGCTATTAATTAGTAACATGTTCAGATATCATATTTACATGGCAGTCCATTATTGAAATGTTTGGTTTTTCCTCTTGTATTTTTAGAATGAATAAAACATATGGAGAATACTGCAGTAACTCTCATTTCATGCTCTATGATACTAACTCTATTATCTGACTGAATCTAATTTTGGTTTCTTGCTCACATTGAGCACTTTAAGTGTCTTCCCCCAGGTAACATTACTGACTGTGCAGATGCTGGATTAATTAAAGAGTTTTGATTACAGTGATAACCAGTTTCCACTGAAATACCACCCTCCCAGACACAGACACAGACACACGGCAGAGTAATGTGAGTCAGGGCACGTCTCAAGCTGCCACCACCTTGCTGATACAAAGCTCGTCACTTCAGAAGAGGTCAGCAGAGGAGCACAGAGGTTGACGCATTCAACTCCAATCAATATGTGCTTCTTTCCTAGAGAATAGATGGTGTAATTGTTTTTTTAAAAGTCTTGTTTAACCAAGCCCTGCCTGGCTTTATTGTTTTCTACATTTGGCTGAGATGGGCATGTAAAGAAGGCAAAGTGTAAATGTGTGTGTGCTGCAGAGAGGGTTCACACGCATAGAAGTTAAGTGAGAAGTCAAACACACACAGAATAAAAAAGCCTTTTGTAGCTATTTTAGGATTTTATCATTTATATTCAAATTCTAATCTTCTAAAACACGTCAGCAGTGTCCTTTGTGCCAAAGCAGTAAGAGGTCTTCTTTTTGTCTCTCATTATGATGAAACACTCTCAGGAGTGTGACAGCTTCCAACGGTCCGGGGCGTTCTCCCAGAAGTCCATACTTAGAGATCAAGAATAAATCTGACAGCCTTTTATTTTTAGATTGTTTCACGGTGCTATTTTGAATGAATCTCGGGAAGAAATGCAAATACCTGTCAGATCTGATGTTGTTTTAAGCCTTGATCACCAGTTTAAAACCTGACACTGTTATGGTGTTGCTGTTGCTCTGATAGGTTCGGACATGGATCCTCATTGTTGGATACACAACAGCTTTTGGCGCCATGTTTGCCAAGACCTGGAGGGTGCACGCCATCTTCAAAAATGTGAAGATGAAGAAGAAGGTAAGGAAAAATCCCTCATGCTTTATAAGGAATACACAAGAGACATATGAGAGGAACTCTGAGTGATTCAAATGTAATTTCCATATCTTCAGATTTTTAAAGGCCAGGGAAGAAACTCCCTTTACTGATACATTTGATTGTTCAAATTATGACGCACCTGCTACAAAGAGAAGTGCTTCTTGGTGCTTTCCTTGTGAGTCACTATTATACATAGGTACATATCATTTCTACTGGTAAAATCTGCCTGTGAAACCTTCCATTTCTTATCACACCATGTACATCTGCCGGATATGATGACTAACAGTCCATAAAACCACAAAAATCTCCATTGAAACGTGTAAACCTGACAGCCTTATCCTGGAAGCCTCACATGCCTCTCAAGAGCCAAACACTGGTGTGTGGGTGATTGTATTCTTACTCATGCTTTATAACAAACACGCTAAAAGACTGGCAGCCCCTGGCACCTGCTTTCAGAATCTCCTCTGTTAAAAATAAAGAAAAAAATCTGAAATACGAATGGCTTTTAAACATCTGACACAATCTGTTTCACTGGCCCAGTTATATAAATTGGTGCCGGGCACACTGAATGTTGTAACTGGTTGGCCTTTTTGTATTTATAGATCCCCCCCCCTCTCTTTGTCTCTCTCTCTCACCCTCTTGCATATTGGAAGAAGTGTGGGTGGCCTGCCAGAGAGAGAGAGAAAGCAGGAAGAGAGGGATGGATCAAAGAGTTGGAGAGGGTGGAGAGCTTTAGTGGCAGAAGGGAGGGTGGAGGGTGGGGTGGCAGAAGGAGGAAGGCAAAGCAGGGCAGAGAAAAGGGACAAGACAAACAGTGTGGCACAAACAGTAGAGAAAGTAGGTTGGATACTGCGAAAACAACCCTGGAAAAAGAGGGCAATTGGTAGAAAGATAACTTAGATTACAGGTTAAAAGATGAAAAGCTGCTTGAGTTTCCTCTGCAGTTCTGAGACACAAGATCATCACATATTTTGACCCATACTGCTAATTTCAGGTCTCAAACCTCTGTTTTATTTGCAAAACACACAAAAAAAAACCTCAAAGTGAGTGCAGGTACTTTGACTGCAGCTTATTTGCTTTAGGTGCCCTGAAGTCCTTGTTAACCGCCTTCACGGCGTGAGGAACGAGTGAGTGTTAGCCATCTTTTCTTCTAACACATCGGCCCGTTCCAGCATCCATCACATCCTCCCCCAGCCTTCCCCTATATTTTTCCTCGTACTGGAGAGCACCGATTGTAAATCAGAGGTGTGTTCAATAAAGGTTCCTCTCAACGGACTATGACCTGCACTCCTTCAATTCTTAAAGAGCTCCAAGACATGGACAGCGCGTGTGATGTTAGGGTGGGGGATGGGACTCTCAATCAATATCCACCTCTAAATACACACAAGCAGACACCACAAGCACATATAAGCCCACAAACTGAGTAAATATTACCTCTCAGCCTCAGGTTTCTGCAGCAGCTGCATGTCAGTCTTACTTATATTTGTAATTTTCTGTGCAGTCCTTAGTGACACATTGCTGAATCCACATGCATGATAACCATGGTACACAATGAAGGCATGAAGCAAACACAAAGTATCCATAAGCTTATTTCACTTGCATGCATGTATACAGAGGTCACACACGCATGATTGTGTGTACATATAGGTATTGCATGTACACACGTTAAGTGTGCACTATTTCTTGGACCTTGATAGATCACTTGTAGAACACTGTTGATAAGACCTCTTAAAGTTTAGCCACATCGTTATACTTTAGCAAGGTTATGTAAATGTTACAACCAATTTGTACAACAGAAAATAATGTAACTCTAGGTCTCTAGTCTTTTTTTCAGAGTTTAGATCATATCTCATGATCAGTGCACCGACTTGGCTTATTAATATAGACTAGAGAAACATATTTATCTCTATATTTCTACTCTGTTTGTCCAAGGGCATGTGCGCATTCAGTGTTTTTCACACTCTGTTTTCCTCAGTTAGATTAATCAGTAAACTCAGAGGCACAAGACTCCAACCAATTTTGAAGAGTGCCAATATTACTTGGTGAAGGAAAACAGTAGATCACACTTCAGGTAATTTAGAGCCATTACATAGTTTGCCTGACAGATTCAGCTGGCAGGGAAACTTGTCACAGTTGGATTGATCGTAACTACCCTAAAATACCATATAATTACATGACTTTTTTACAAATGCATACTATGTAGGTTAATAGTAGCTCTAGTAAGTTGTACCAAATATATTTGACCAGAACTAATTTAAATGTATATAAAACTTTTTAAATTATTATCCATCTTGGCTTCAGTTATTTTTAATATGCTGGACACCACTCTTTACTCTGCTCTGCGTGTACCTTCCTCTAAACTCTAAACAGGAACATCTCAGTATTCACCAAAGAAGAAACCCTCTTCTTGCCTTGCCTATATTTGTTCAATGCTAACACCATCAAAAGAGCCCACATCAAAAAACAATCCCCTCATGCATCTCATCTTGAGCCCACCAGCGGATGGAGCCCACTGTGCTGCATCTGGGCTATGTGATACTCTCCAAACAGAGCCCAGCCTGTGTTCCCTGACCTTTCCTTTGATGCTGCGTTCCAGCCAGTCAAACGCTATTAAAAATAAAGATCACAAACAGGCCACGGCTTTCATCCCTCTAAAGTTCACGGTACAAAAGAGGAGCTTTAGTGGTTCACAGCATAGGCTCCTGTTTGGTGGATCTTTTGCACGTTTCCTGCCACAAAGAAACAAGATCCTGGCCTGTTGGTTTGCATGATGAACTGAATATCCCACAATGGAGCCAAGTTTTGGACCAATGAAGTACAATCTTCTAAATATTCTACATAGATGTGTTTTAGTTCTCGAATCTAGGACTCGGACTCGAGCACTGATTTTCAGGACTTGTTACTCAACTTGGACTCAAGCACTGATGACTAGTACCTGAACTTTGGCTTGAGCATTAACTTCATTAAGTCGTAAGCATCTGCATGCACGTTCATGTTCTATCTTGTTCAGCAGTTACTGCCAGTATGCTGGAATAGGTGCCACGAATCACGTGTATTGCTATTATAGATTTTACTGCAAATGCAAGAAAGACAGTGTAACATGTTCAACATGTAAAAGGTAGAAAACAGGAAAAAAAAACTTTAATAGACTCAGACTTGCACACAGGTAATGGGACTGTACTCATACTGTAGTGCTTGCAGCTTGTACAAGGACTTGGACACAGCAGACTCAAAACTGTACCTGGACTCGAGGTTTGATGACTCGATTACAACACCGCCACATGTGCTTAGCTTAGCATAGATTTGTACTTTTCTATAGAACAACATACTGACTTTTTATCATTCAGCCAAATCCATTATTGGTATATAAGTACATGTCTTAGTTAATAAATATATGAACTAATTATAATTCCCTAATATTAGTCGAAATTAATAGATAATGTGAAAATGTTTGACACAGCATGTGATTTCAATTTAGACAACTGGTCCTAAATTGTATGACGGGAGTAAGACATATCTGGATAATCTTTAACAAACACACTACAAGGTTTTTTCTGTCGTGTTTCAGTTTTCCATAGTTAGTTAAAAAAAAACAAAAAAGAAAAATCTGCCTCGGACCAAATCCTTGCTCTGTTTTTTGCCTAAAGGAATTGGCTCAAAGACCGCCTCACATGTTTGCGACCAATACATCGCTACTCTTGGACATTTGGCTGGTTGCCTTTCCTGTAGGTGGTTAATTGAAGCTGGATGCATTGTTATCAGTGCCTGATTAGATGGTTAGGATGAAACCAGCAGGGCTCTCAGTCCTCAGATGGGATAAGAATCACTAGATTACATTGGTCAATAAGGAATGGGTTTAAAGCGGCTCTACAGACACACATACAAGATATGGTGCTACGGTGCTGACAAAAGCCACCTCATCTCCTTTCCTCCAGATCATAAAGGACCAGAAGTTGTTGATCATCGTCGGCGGGATGCTTCTGATCGACCTGTGCATCCTCATCACCTGGCAGATTGTTGACCCGCTTAAGAGGACGGTTGAAGAGTACAGCTTGGAGGTCAGTTTGCCTTTTAATCTATGTATCACTCCTTGTTTACTCTTGGCCTTGATTGTGTTTTTTTATTATGTTGATGTAACATGATGTACCTCAGCTGGGAGATTCCCAGTGGCACAGATTCTTCCCTAAAACCGCCTGTGTATTATGAGTTTAAGCAAACAAAATGTCCGCCTCAGGCTGTAACATGAGCATCTTTTGTTGTGCTAGTTATTTTTGGGTCAGGAAGTGAGCCATTGCTGCCTCCTGCGCTCACCCCATAGCCGGACATGTGCCAGCTTGGATGTGAGACATTGGCAAGGCCTGCTGGAAAAGAGGCTCTTGGCATCACATTGTCCTCGCTGGAGAGATGGCGTGGTGGATAGAAATGAACTCTGCTTTATGTGATTGGTTAGAGTAGAATAAAATTGTCAGAGATTGGTTCTGAATTAGTGAAGCTGTGCACCAAATTGGCTAAAATAAACATGCACTGCTTTGGCATTAGAGTTTGATGTGTGTGGATTGCGTTTTATGGTTAGCTCTAACTTATTAGCACAAAACTGTCAGTGGTTTTAAAAGAATGCAGGCTGTGAAGAGACAAGACACAGCAGCATATTTATTTTCTTACAGGATTTACTCGCTTTGGCTGAAGCGGCAGATTGAGTTTTTAATTTTTTGCATATTTTGAGGTATAAAATATGCAGTATGGCTTGGTACGTCTGTCTTTCTCTGCAGCTTTACACTACTGTGTTCAGCAGACAGCCGGTTAAATGCTTGAATCAGGGTGATTTTGTGCTGCGTATACTAAACAGCTTTAAGTCAAGTGTTTTTGGGGTTTTTTTTGCTTTGGAGAGAATCAGCCCATGCTGTTCAATAGATGCTTCACTGTTCCACTGGTTAAACACAAGAGGCTGCGGTGCTCATTTGTTCCTCAATCTAATAAGTTGCTGCACAAAAGATGGGTTCACATTAAGTTGTGGGGCAGCTAATGCTGTGTAATGGTAAAATGGGTTGTAGAGCTAGCGCTGTGAGGGATACTGTACTTCTGGGATGGGTACTGTATCTGTGCTGTAAGCTGAATTGTCAGAAGTGAAATGCAGCTGTGGTTCATTAAATCTGAATGCATCAGTGTACATCTGTCTACTGTGTGTCAAACAAAGAAAAGTTGAAGGCAAATTCAAGGCTAAAGAAAAGAAATACATTTAAGAAAAGAAATACATTTAGAGACAGCATGCTATCCGATGTTATGTTCAATGCCTTACTTATTCAATGTTACTTGTATTTGTTGAATTAAATAAAAGGATTACTGCAACAATAACATCATTATAAAATCTATTTTACATTGCTTTATATCATCCCCTTTATTTGCTGCAAATAACTCGATGGAACAGGAGAGAATGCGTTTGCTTCACTGTTGCTGCTAACAACAAACACGCAGGGGCAATTATTCCTCTGCAGCTCAAATTGAATCATTTATCTTTGAAGACCGCAGACCATGGTTACTGCTAAGTGGAGCTTTTTTCCTAATGAGTTCTCTTTAAAGTCCCCTATACTTCTGTATGTCAGCCACTACACTGTTAACTGTCTCTTCTTAAACTGATGCCATTGGTTGGTTGGATCCTCATTGACCTTTTGACTGAACAGAGGTTATCAGAAGGTCTCTGCAGTGAAAAGCAGGTCTACGTAATCGCAGATTTTTATGGCTGTTTCTTTGATGGTATTGAAAAGACTTTCATGATGTTTTCTTGCTTGTTGCCAAGGTGCTGCGGGGGCGATGGAAAGGAGGTTGACATCCTCTTGCACTTAGTTTTGACTTTTTCATGTCTCCAATAAAATGAAAATCCTCTGAAATGATAAATAGCGCTTATCTAAGAGTACTGGGAGCAGGTCAGGCTTTCTGAAAATGTCCCCCCGCCTCAGTCCTTGATGAAAAGATTCCTGTATGAGATCTCTGAGGAAGAAACCAGAAACAAGACGCATGATATCTTGCAAGACTTATTTACACTCTTTTGCTCCTTTTAGCGTACTCTGAAGGTATACTTAACACATTTGTACAACTCTAGACAAAGCTGTATTTCCTTTGTGATGATAGCCACTTATATATTTAAGCCTGCCTAAAGGGTGTAGCAAAGCCTTGCTTAACATATTCATTTGTGAATGTTGTCAGTGTGTGCAGTCGGGTCCTCGTGGAGTATTCTCAGACTCTAAGCCCCTGGCCAGGGGAGTGTTAGTGTGCATATATTAACCACTCAGTGTGGGAGTCTACCCCCCACCCCTTGGGGTCATGGATCTGCATGCCTGCGCTGAGGCAGAGGCTCCACATGTCTGCCGAGCCTGCCAGATTGCCAGCACCAGCAGTAGTGGCCCCGGGGAGTTCAGCTCGGGGAGAAGCAGCCTGGAGCTTTTCTGCGCACAGGGGCCTGTGGGCTTGTCAGGTGGGACCGGAAACCAGAAGGCAACCCAGATACCCAGAAAGAGGGTGAGAAGAAGAGGGAGGCTTAGGAAAATCACAGTATGGTCAAACACAGTATTTATGGTAATACATGAGTTGAGGTATATTATCGTGGAACAAATTAACATCTGGCACTTTATATAATTTATAAATTATAATTAGGCCTATTCACACCAACATTATCACTGTATAACCTAACCTAACATAACCTCACTCTTCAACCAGCCAGTCTACTGTGTTAGCACAGCAGTGGCCTTGATACTCATTAGTCCTGCAAAAACGAAACATTCAGGATCATGTGGACCAAAATCTGGGCTCTTCCTAATGCACTATTTGCCCGTGTTTAGTCACAGCCACTTTCAGAATCTGAACGATAAGCACTAAACTTTCAAGCAAATGTAAAGTTAACTCTCTTCAATATGAGCATCTCAGAGAAACAGCTGTTTGTGATAATGTTGAAACAGGTCCGGATCTTTGTAATGGGGACTGCTGTTCCAGGATATCACAATAAATGTTTTACCCAACATTAACAGTGTTGTTTTGCGCTCAAACCCAACTAAGCAGACCCAAACTATTTATTCTAGTCTAAAACAGATGCTACATGTTTTTTCTATTTGACAAGCACCTGACACTACTTTAAGTGCCAGCATGAGACCTAAAAGGATACCTCAAGCCTCTAAAGGTAATGCTCAAAACATTTGACAATCGGTCTGTATTTGACTACCTGGTGTCAAAACCAAGCAGCAACTTCCAGTGAAAAATGAATCAAGAGTGTTCTCTTGAGGCTGGCTCCAAATTCCAAGGAGACTGCATTTTGGTCTCTCATCAATTTCAGGGTGTTGGTTTTGTGGGTTTTGCAGAAGGCTAGGCTAGAGCATCAGCTTCACCTCAAATGGTTTTTAGATTAGCCAGAAGCTACTTTGGGTCAGCATTTTCAATATGGTGTCTGCAATGCCTTGGGCTTCATAATGCCTCTTAAGAAACCCCCCCCAAAAACGATGGGTGACATCACTGCGACTGCCTCCATGTTTTATACAGCCTAAAGGTAAAACGCATTGGAGTAAACTTTGGAAAAAGGTAAGGCAACAAATTAGTCAACTTTCTGTGAAAAATGTATTTTCTCTCCAATAGCTTTGGCAAAGCGTCAAAACTGTGGCCCCTCTTTAGAAAAAAAAACAGTTTTCGGTTTGAACACCCTGTCAGGGGTGGGGAATGGGACCATGCTGGATGGTCCCCAAGGGCCTCGGGTGCAAAAAAGGCCAGCTCTGACCGGCTGACTAACAATAATTGGCCCAAGGAAAAGGGCCATTAGCTGCCCAGTTGTCTGTGTGTTTCCTCGTTATTGTGGGCCATTCCTCCCCTGTGACTTCACTCTGTTGTCTTTTTCATTTTTTTCTTTCCGTCTTCTTCCCTCCTGCTCTCTGTCTTTGTCGGAATCTCCCCTCTTCCTCCTCCCTTTTTGCATCCACTTTCATCCCCCCTGTGGTGGATTGGGAGCTCCACTGACCTTGGGTTTACAGAGCTGTATCTACCTGCTGCACCCAGGAGTATGCGGTACGACAACTTGGTGTTATTGAACTGTCACAGTGCTTGGTCGTCCATGGCATTCATTGTTTGAACTACCGCACTAGAGGGATTCCTTATTGACTCAGAAGCAACAAGGTCACTCACACATTGCTTACAGTGATGGAACTGTGGTTGCTTTTTTGAGTTAAAAAAAGGATAGAAACACTCAGGAAAATCATCAAGAGAAACATACTGTCGTGTACTGAAGTGGGAACTCCTGCATTTCTACATCTCTTCGTTGTAACACATAGTGGCCATTTGTCTTGTGTTGGTGGGTGACTGTCTATAGTTTAAATTTTTGGATAAAAACATCAAGCTCCTGCTATTCACTACCAAGATTTTCCAGTCTAAGCATGGGCAGAGTCATCACTCTGCCTCACCCAGTGCTCTGAATCCAGCAAGCTAAGCCTAATGAGGCACCATTAGCAAAACTAGGGCATCCCCCTTTGCATCCTTTATTAACATTAGCATGGAGATGAAACTGTGAAGAGGCTGACAATAGATCCTTGTGGAATGCTTCATAGAACATGACTGATTTAATACCCTCAAAAATACAAGCAAAGGGCCAGAGATCATGCAGACCGTTAATTCTTTAAGTCTCTCAAACAAAGGGAGATTGACCCTTGAGTCTTATTTTAATTTCTCTACGCAGATGATATGCTGGTTTCAGAACATGACATTGTCCCCAACCTCTTTAAACTTTGCCTGCCCTCTGAACTGCACTTTATGTACTGTATGGAAAACCAAACCTTTATGCTGAGTTAAATAAAAGGATGATAAGATTAAAAGCAGCTGAGCCATGACTGTAATTACAACCACTTCCTCCTTGCTTTTTTTTTTTTTAACGACTGAATCCTTACAGCAAAGGGGGTATTCTACATATCAGTATCTTTTTTTTCCTAGAGCGCTTATGGAGAGCAGGAATAACTGGCTGATCCAGGAATGTCTTGGGGAATGCTTATGGAGACGTTGGGCTGCAGTGAGCAATTAGATCCATTTTAGTGGCTCGTTAATAATTGAGCATTTGTTAATGGCGTGGATGTTTCAGCAGCCGAGCAGACTGCGGGTTGGCATCAGATTAGCTTTGCAGTTCTGACATATGTTGCCGTGTCACTGCACACATGTGTGTTGCAGCATGAGAGTGCGGTGTATGTGTGAATTTTACTTATTGTGTCTGTTGCCCCGTGTGTATGTGCGTGTTCACGAGGATGACCTTGTGTGTGTTGTTTAAGGCTGTATTCATTCATGGGGAATGTGTGTGCCCACCCATGCATGGATGCATTTTTGTACATATGCCTGGGTGTTTACACACACATTATCACCCTCCTTTGTTGTCCTTTGCATTGTTTCCTGCATAATGAAGGACAAACTGTCGAGAAAGCGTGATTAGCATTCTGGTGGATCCTGCCGCAGACCCCCTCTACTCTCGTCTGTCCTCTTGTCTCCTCTTCCCTCCCCTCCCCTCCTCTGTCGTTTTTTTCCCGGCTTGGAAGCTGCTGCAAGCATCGGCAGGCGGGCGGGCGGGTAGCAAAAAAGAATATTGCAGTGTGGCATCACCATGGCAACGGCCACGGTTTATGACATCCATAACGTTGAGAGCTGCACTGTTGATCCGTTAGACAGAAATAGCAGGTTAAGGCACACACTTTCGTCTTGTCACACATGCAGAGAAGATTTCAAACATCCATGAGAGAACACATTTCAGCACCCGGCTGAAAGGTGTTTATACACACACTCATGCGGCCCTCCTGCTCACTCAGGAGTGCTCACAAAGATTTCCCTCCGATCTGCCTCTGACGTACACACCTGTGTGCAGAGAGGGGCAGGGAGGGGGGTTTATCCCTGTCCTTTAAAAATGCATTCATCTGTTCCCGTTATCATAGCTCTGCAGTAGCAAGCCAAAGTCTAACTCTATAGTTGCACTTAATTTGGAAACATTCCTCTTTATGAGATGTCCGCAAGATGATGGGAGACCATCATTTTTGTGGTCAAATAGGGGCTGCTCATTTTTATCATTGCATTGAAATACATCTGCAGTGCTCATGCTTAGATTGTATTGCTATATCTCATGACAATAAGCTGTAAAATGACATTTTATAGTTAATACTTAATATGATATAATATACTTAATTGAAAATGGGAAAGTGGTTTAAAACTGATTTGCTCTTGGCAACAAAAGAGAAGGCAAGCTTTTAAAGAAGATAGATATAAGAAGATAGGCAGCACAACCACTTCCCTAAAGTGAAGCCATAGCACTTAGAGCTCTCACTGCAGGTTATGAAGTGCTCCTCTTTAATAGACAAGACATTGGTCAAACTAGAAAAGATGCACAAATTCATTTTTACAAATATGGAATCTGTCGTCAATTAGTTCTTATCATGCAGATTTATGTCCAGGTGTTCGGTTTTTGTAGAAGTTTAGTTATAGTTATGATTTAATGCTGAAAAAGGAGGGATGGGACATCATGATTGACACCCCTGATAAATGCAGGCTTTTAACTGTATTAGCAAAGTACCGAAAGAGTGGTGAGAGGAAACATAACAAACACTAACACAGTAATTCACTTTTCCATGACCATGAGTTTCTGCCTCAAAGTGACGCAAGAATCAGTTCTGCTGTGTACTCTTCTGTCCTGAGAGTTTTAAACATTTTACCGCAAATTTAAATGTGTGCATTCGTGAGCAGAGGTATGACGTCAATCCAGTGGCATCACCAGCCAGATTACCTCTGCATATCATGGTTCCAAAATACAATAAATGCAATATATCAGCCAGGACGTAGGCGTGCTGTCTGTATTCATTTACAGCCAAGTAAAGGAAGTATAATACAAACACCTGCTTTTGCTGTTTTTCTTTTCTGTCCTTCTGCCCCTCACCTTAGTTGATGTCTTTATCTTAAGTCTTAACACACACTGCTAACCCAAACTCTGCTCTCTTAGGTATGATGCTTTCCCATGTCCTATCCACTCTCTTTCATTTATTGTGTTTTCGTTTTTCTTCACTATTTCAATTTGCTCGGTTTGGAAACTTCTCTTCACTCTCAGCCTTTGTCATTCATGTTTCTCTCCTGTTGTCCCTCTGTTAGACATTTCTCCATCACAATCATGTCGCCAGTCTCTTTTCTATTTGCAGACCCCTTCTTATTTCAGAGTTTCTGCTCCCATCTCATTCTATTTCTCCTGCTTTTCCTTGTATGGCCAGCCTGCACTCCTGGGAGTGGGCTGAGAAAGCAAAGAAAATCGAAAAACAAGCTTGTGACGACAGTACAGGTGCACAGGATCAGGCTGTCCTGAAACTTTACCTCTACATTCTCTCCACTTTTCCTTGCTTTTTTTCTTTGTTGTTTACCCAGGTGTTTCTTTCTCTACATTATCATTTTTCTCTCAATTACCATCCCCGGCTCTGTTTCCAAGTATAAAGACTGGAACAGACACCCAGCCATGTCCTCAGTTCCACCCAGGATCTGGTGTTGGGAGGGTTAGTGAGGAAAAGTGGCAAGTATAGCCAGAGGGAGTGATGACATGTGCCAGCTAAGTTTCTCTAGCCAGACAGATGACGAGTGTGGATGACAGTAAATTTCCTGCTCGTCACTGATTCTATGTGGGACAAGGTCAGCCAAGCTATATATGTGTACAGATTTTTGGATCATCTCAAAGAGCTGTGCCAGTTTTTCCATATGTTACTGCAGTTTTACTAAAATGTGTCCATGTGTCACCGTGCATTGAATTACTGCAGTCTGTTTTTCTTTGCTGATTTACTAAATAAATAAAAAAAATATTTGGACAAAAAATCATGTTAACTTAGTATTCAAATCAACTTGCTTACACTTTAAGCATGAAATACATAATCCTTCAACATCCTACCTCCTCTGCAGTCAGTACAATTTCTAGCAACATAATCTAGGTGGGCAGGCTTGGAAACCATTTCTGAATAGCAACACTTCAATATAGAATCCATCAAATTCACATAGACCCTTTCATGAAGACCATGGCTGTTTTCAAAACCGCCTACTCTCCTAGCAGTACTTACTGATTTGGCCAAAATGTAAATGTAGTATGTAAACAAGAGCAAAATCTGCAGTAAGCCAAAACTATCCGGATATCGAGCTGATTTGGGAAAAATTGTCAATATGCAGCAGACCATTCTCCTTCTTGTACTGTTTCCCACAATGCACAGCATTCTCCATCTTTTTTTTGTATCTGATGGGTGGCCCTCCCTTTTTGGGTGCATTACTACCACCTACTGTACTGGAGTGTGGACCCGACTTTCAACGGTCGGTTACATTTACAGTGAAGTTATGGGAAATAAACGCAGATGAATCTTGTCACTTCCAGTAATTACAGAGGCGACACCCATCTCAAAGGAAACTGTTCATTTCCGTGAACATCACTGAATGCTATATAAACCACTTCTTAATTGTTTTAATCATAAATGGATGCCACAGAAGCAGTTTCGCTGCCAGCTTGGCTGTCACTTTCCGAAACCGTAAAACCTGCAAAGCTTGACCAAGCATACTTCAAAATAGATCCAACTGAACAGTCATACTACATACTACCCTCAAAAGCAGTATGAAGTATGCAGTACATACTAAAAAGGCCATAAATACAAAACTCAAGATGGCACACCTGGAAGCTGTTTCCCACTGCCCTGCTAAGGCTGTGCGTGTCTTTATTTCTTTATGTACTTTGCCCTTTAAATCACTTACTTAAGCCATTAGCAAGGATAACCTTTATGGCCATTTTACACTACCTACTTTTCGATATTTCTACATCCTTATTACATTTATGAGTTCTTAAGAGTTAGTTTAATGTTCTTACCTGGCTGTGTGGTGTGGTCATTGCATTTTATTACATGTGAGAGATTAAGAGCCAGGGTATGACTCTATAGCAGCGATGAATGTTCCTCTTTGAGAAGAGCTGATGGCCAGAACATAACTTTCTGGTCAAATATGAGGATGTCAGTTTCTAATAATTGCTTTGAAATACATCTTAAGTGGTCATGCTTAATCTGAGTTGTTTTCTCTTATGCTAATAGGCTTGAAAACCCAGAACAGAATAGAATAGAGTACGAGTCTCCTACAACTAAGGTCATTTATGCAGTGATGTACTACAGTGTGCTCTATAATTCCAGAGGTTTGTATATTTTGCATGCACAAATGACTACAATTAAATGTACTCTGCTGTTATAACACAGGGAAGTTTGAACCTTTTGAATGTGAACTTTGTGCTTGAGGTGTACGTTGCTAACCTCAAATAAAATAAAGAACGCTGTCATTTGCTTTGTGATCTCTGTCACAATCAAACCTTGATTTGATTAGCCCAAGGTTGGAAAACATACTTGGAAAAATAGCGCTCTCTTTGGCACGGTTTGGAAAGAGTCAACAATTATGTAAATAACATGTGATGTGAGGTGCTTTCTGCACTCAAAATGCAAACCACCCTTTGATCCTTGTGCATGCTGCAGTGATACCCCCCCCACACACACACACACACCTACACACCTACCTGCCCTCACTGTTGTTGCTTCCCCTCCTCCTGCTCTCTCACACAGGATCTCCTCTGCAGTCAACTGTTGACTGTGTGAATGTTATCTGAAGGACACTACGTTCCTGTTTCACTATCACCCTGCTCTGTGAGAGCAAGCGAGGAGGATAGCCCCTTTTTTACATTTCATTTAATCCACTTAGCTCCCCATTCTCAACATTACACTCTGAAGGAGATTAAACATAGATGTATTCTATAGAAAGAAATAACACTGAAATCAAATTCACCCCAGCCTCTTACATTTCATCTCAGATTTGGGTAGATAAAGCCCTGTCTGGATTGAATAACGCAGATTTATCCAGGAGTAATCTCATTCGCTAGGACAGAGACGAAGATGTGACACGACAAGAAGCAAGAATCATTAAGTATTTATTCTGTCGACCTAAGAACAATGTCCTCTGCAGCACTGGCAGAGCTAAGATGGCGCTAATATGGACTTTGAGGCTCCTTTGTTAGCATTGGGGAAAGCGCTAGAGGGATCAATGCCTTTTCAAAGTAAACTGGGTCATTAAGGGATAACCACCTCCCACCTAGGCCTTTTCTGATCGACCACCTTTGTAGAGAAGGAGAAAAAAAGAAAGGAGAGAGAGAGGGAATAAAAGAGGAAGGTGCACAGAGTCACAAATTTCTTGATAATTTTTATGGCTGCATGATCGTCTGAGAACTGGCCATTTCAAAATGAACAATTATGTATTATTTGGGTTGTGTTAACGTACTCTTTCTGTTTGTGCAACATTATTAGATATCATCAGACTCTGCATAAGACTCATGTTTATTCATTGTTTTATAATTCCTCACCCTGCATGGGTCTGCTTTACCTTTTCATGGGGACAGTGCAGCATGTTCGCTGCTTATGTCATTCTGGCCTGCTTTTTAAGTCCTCCAAGCTCCTCTCAGTAAATGTGTCACAGGTTTCATCCTGGGAATCACTGCCTCTGCTTACAGTCCTGCCACCTTTTTTCAACATGACCAGCCCAGCACAAAGAGTCACGACTTCACTCCACCTGGACAGCACCAAAAAACTCGACCTACATAAAAAAGTGCTGCATTAACAGCTGATTAAAATAGAGGCTACATTTTCCCAGGCAAACTTTTCTTGCATTGAAAAATGGCTCCAAAGCTGTCAAGAGAATCATGGCAGCATCAGAATCAGCTGAATTATATGACAACTTTATTACATCGTGATAAGACAGAATTCAATACCAGATGGCGAGAGAATGAGGAGACTTCCAAGGAGGGGAAGTAATTTTCTTAGCAGCAGATAAACCAGCTAACATAATCTTTCTTTGTTCTTTTGAAATGCCAAACTCTGACAAATCATCTACAGTAAGAGAAAGACAAACATGATTGTGGGCACCGGTACAGACAGCAGATGAGACATTTTAGGAGATACTTCCAGGGATGTACTACTGGCAGGTTTTCTCACATTTTGTACAGAAAAAAAAGAGCAGTGTGGGATTACAAAAGGAGTCGTTCAGATACAACTTCTGTTGTTTTATAATAGTTAAAAAATGTGCTGCACGAACGCACAAAGGCACATTCATGCACTTTTTTTAATCATGTGGTAACTTGAAGACACTTAGGAAGAGAAAGGTTACAGGTAGGCAGTCTGCTGTGCCTTTTTCTCTTTTTCATAAGTCTTGTTATTTTCAGTGGATATCAGTGGGGTGTTCTGCTCTACAGGTCCTTACAGTGAGCATGTGGATATCTCAGATCACAGCCTCTCTCCCTCTGGAGGAGCTGACTCATTACCTCAACCATAAATCAAACAAGTTCTCTGGAATTTCAGTACATTAAAGGAAGCAGAAGTAATGATTTCTTTTTCTTTATTAGGAACTTTAAAAGCTCCTTTTTATACATTGTCTAAAGAGCATCAAAGACTGTTGCAGCTTGTAGGCCATGGCATCAGTAGCTCTGGATGTCCATGTCATTTGGTGCCGTTTCAAAATGCATTGACAAGTGGACTTGTTGCTAGAAATGTACTTGATCACTACAAAACAAAGTCAGCACACTGCTTTCATCTTATCCCTGTGTCTTTGTCCATTGTTGCTTCACTGGGAAACCAAAGTGTTCCCAAACAGGACACCTTCATGATAACAGGAGTCTTCAAGCCCTTGCTCCTCGTATACTGTGGCTGATATATGAAGAGTCCAGTATTCTGTATGTGTGTGGTGCACTCCTGTCTTTGGGTCTGTATGGGAACTCGGATCTGAAGTACTTTTTATAGTGTTCGCATCCAGGTCTATACACACCTGCACCATATTGAAAGTCCTGTTCTCAAGTGGGTCAGTACATATACTGTATGTATACTCTACTCTAGTGTGTCGAGACCTTTGCACTCGTTTGCATTTTTTCTCTGGAAGCCATAACAGTATGAAGTACTGATTGACCTTAATTTACATTACTGTACAATATTGTTACGACTTGCTTGTTTGTGCAAGAATGTTAGTGTGTTCTTTTCTTCTGCTTATGAGTGCATCTTTTTTATCTCATGCATTATTCATTATGTACATGTATATAGGTAAACACTGAAGCATTTGTATTTTATTCTTTCACTTTTTTCCCATTTTTCTGTTTCCTTATCTCTCTGTGTACTTTTTAAATTAAAAAATGTAATGCAAAAAAATAAATCTAATTATGTGGTGATCAGCATTTTAGGATGCATCTCTATTACTGGACCCCAATCAAAGTTGGGACCAACATCAAAGGGTTCTCTCTTTCTACTGTCTCTAGGCTAAAGTTAGATTTAGTTGCACTTGGCTCGCAATCAGTGATTTTACCTCAGCAAAGGTTCAACAATCTAGCGTGTTTAATGTTGTTCAAAACTTTAAAAGCATTTTCGTGTTTGTTTTATCTAGTTTACATCTCTGCCTCCATCATTTTTTGGAGAGGAGGAGTGAAGT
Organism: Notolabrus celidotus; assembly: GCF_009762535.1. Lineage (NCBI taxonomy): Eukaryota > Metazoa > Chordata > Actinopteri > Labriformes > Labridae > Notolabrus > Notolabrus celidotus. Next base: position 15,728,170 of record NC_048287.1, on the reverse strand, counting down.
GTACCTGCATATCTAGCCAAGTCAGCAGAGGATCCAGTTTACACATGATTTCATCATTTCTGCCCTGCTTTGGCAATCCTCTTGTATTTGTCTTTGTGCGGGACAACAGTGTATGATATGTGTATCTGACAGTGTTATCATTGAATCATGCAGGAAAGCACTCTGAGGACTGCTTCAGAGGTGTTCTGTTTGTTGACACTCTTGCTGGTAAATTGGACATGTGGCTGTGCATGGCTGAGCTTGCACAAGTGAGTTTTGTCGAAAATGGAATTGGGTGGCCACATTCACCTTTTCACTTTCTCTCCATGTCTTTCCACAGTGTGATTCCTCCCTCTCTACATTTCCACCTCCACCCCTCTGTATATCTTTCATTCTCTCCCAAAAAAAATATGCGCAAACACTGTGAATTACCCTAGACCTCCAACCTCACCAACACCTCTCTTTGCTCCCCTCTCACTTTTTTCCCAGCCACGCTACCTACTGCTCCCCTAGACTGCAGTTGCTAGGCAACAGCTGATTGAGCATGAGGGGTATGCAATTGACCAATTATAAGTCTTCAGATGAAAAGTGGTGTCAAGAGTTCCTGAGATTACAGCTAAGGCCTTTTCCAGCCAGAATATACTGTGAGTGGACACTGCATATTGTGCTGTATGTTAGGTCAATACATCAACACCAACACACAAGAGTGTGTGTTATTTCAGTTTGATAGGCACTGGATGGGAACAGTGAGACTGTCGTGGAATAGAAATCAGTGATGGTGATGTAGTACTTTAATGATTTAAAATAAGGTGTTATTACATCTGATACACTATGTCTAAAGCAATGGGGTCTCCCTAAATCAGTCAACTTGGTTGTTATGACTCAATAAAAAGGATGTTTTCATGATTGTGAACAGAGACATGGTTAATATCTTTTAACAGAGTCTTAATAAAATACAGAATTATCTGTCTGAAAAATGTTCTGGTTTCTGTATGTTGTCTGTTTTTTAGTAGTATTGATCAATCACATATCAGCAGGCTTTGGTATATGCAGAAAAAATAGCATATGAGGAGCAAAAGCAGGCACATCATAATCTACCATGTTGACATCCTGGCTCGCTTAGGCTGGAATCTGAAGATGTATTTATTTCAATGACTGATATGCATGCTGACAACATCGTACATCATACAGAAATTTTAACTTTAGCCACAAATCTTCTTGATGCTATGTGGCTGAGCCCAATTAACCATTTGATTCCCTAACCTCCTGAAGGGTATTAAATAATTTGTCCAACCCCCATTCAACAAACAAGCACTTTTAAATGTATTCTTCTCCTCTTGAAGACAAATCTAAGAAAGTTTGCTAGTTCCAATTTACTTTTTAAAAATCTGCACAATGATTTTCCTATTTCAGCATGATTGGGAGCCATTAATTACAAGTAAGATATATAAGAATATATATTTTTATTTCTGAATTTAGACCACTGAAGTAAGCCAGAGTGGGACCTCTGTTTTCACAGCTCCAAGAAACAAAAGCAAGGACCAAGTTGCAGACAAACAATAATATTATTAAACCTCCTGTTATGTTGCAGGTCAAATTGAAGTTCAACAACCTTAAAATAAATTGTTAATAAAGTGAAAAAATTAAAAATTTAAAATAAAATAATCAAAATCTAAGTAATGTAAAACTACTGTATTTATATTTAGGTCTTTCCAATGTACATTAAAAAAAAGGTTTAACATGAATTTTCATAAAAAACGAGTGAGTTATCTTCATTGAACCATGATCTGTAAGAATTAAAGAACACCATTTGCACTAAATATTGATTTAAATGATTAGTAATGGAGTTAATAATGAGATTTAAAAAATGTATTTGGATTTTCTGGGGTTCTGACACTTTTAGATAATTAAATATGCCCTGGGTCAAGTTGACCCAAGAACATAATTGCTGTTCCTGAGAAACGAACATAACAGGAGGGTTAAATAAGCAAAGGGGCTAAAGATTCATAACAAAAACTTACTTTACCAAAGACCAAATTCAAGTGCCCATCAACTAAAAATACCAGATAAAAAAAACACTGGGGAACCGCAGGACAAGCATAAGGAATCACAGGAGACCACTCTGGAAAATTACAAAAACATGGGAGAAAAGATACAATGAACTGACAAAGAGAAACAGAGGAACTTCACCCACACAGGGTCATCAAACACAAGTGTGACACGAGACACGTGAAACAAATGTGGGTAATCAGACTGTAGGAAAAACACTCAGGAAGGAAGTAATTCAAGGCTTGACACACAAGGAGAAATAACTTACAAAATAAACCAAGATGCATTAAAAACTAAACTCAGCATTGAAAACACGCATAAGGTCTTCAGTAATCCCCAATGCTGCCAAAGCCCACTCTATGTGCTGTGGATTTGTCTTCTACCAACATATTGATTTCTTTGTCGTCTTGCGCTTGTGTTTTTTAAAATCTTTCTTTTGTGTCTTTTGGACTCATTATCTACAGCCACATTTGATAAACTGGACTTCTTTCACCTGATGTACATAATGCGATGTAACAGTCTCTCTCTCATAGTAGTGGACTTCAGAATGCCCTGAATGTCTTGTCAGAACTGAGTCTTCAACACAGCCATGTGGTAATTTGCTTTGATGCAGAGTGGTGTGTGCTTTTTGACTCAACAAACAAACACTCTGACTCCCTTCTGCTTCCCCTCATCACATATTTCTTCACTACATTTTTTTGGCCCCTTCCTCTCTTTCCATCTTTCTTCCCCTCCATCTTCTTTCATACCAGAGACACCCTCCATCAGTGACCAGACACATCCATCAATGATCTTCCCCTCTGCTCATCCACCGCCCTGAGGATTCCATTATGGCTTAGCAGCACACACACACACACACACACACCACACACACCACACACACAACCACACACCCACACACACACACACACACACACACACACACACAGTTTAGGAAAAGGCAGCTCTATCTCATCTGGCTGCAGGCAGAGACACGATTAGTTAGAGACTGGAGATAGCGATGCAGCTCTTGATGGCTGCAATGACTCTGGACGTGATGACGACGATGGTGATAATTATGATGACGATGGCCCCAGAGGCATTGAGGTGATGATGAGGTACACTTAGGCAGAAATATTCCTAGCAATTGTCGGCCTCGTCATCAATTTGACCATCATTAACCTTGTTAAACATTCAGAAAGCTGCTTGATCATAAGAAAGAGTGAGTCAGCAACCCTGACCTCAGGACCTCAAGATCAACCAGACACCCAATCAACTCTTCTGAGTTGTGCTTTTCTTCAGCAGCCCTAGTTGCTAATAACTTTTTCCCTGGAGTTATACTTTCTTCTAACCTATTTTTAAACATGCAGCCCAATTAGTGTAAAACTCCTACATAAAACAACAGGAATATTGGAGTAGACGACCAACAGAATGATGCTACTGAAGGGACAAAGTAAAGGATTGTCATATGAGGGCTGTAACACCCCATTGTGCTTACATTAAAATCTGGACACATGATCTGGATCAAAAGAAATGCCAGATAATAAAGCATCTTCATTGGTGTGTGATCATATTTTCCTTACCACATCTTGAAAATGTTGGTTTTAAAATATGCTCAGGTCTCTGTAAGTGAAGATACAGTCAAGCACCCTACCTATTCCTCCAGTGACCCAATCCCATCTCCACCCTAAAACCTAAGCACTGAACTCTCCCTGCGGACTTGACGTAAGGTGTGCTTTGTGTGATTGTGATTTGAATTATAACTAAAAAAACCTCCTTTCTGTAATCGTGTGTCTCACATTACAGTGGTTATGTATCGTCTATCTGGTTCATAAAATCAACTAATGTAAGTACTCTGCAAATACGGAAAGGTAAACGTAGACAACCTACACATGCCATAGATAACCACAGAAGTCATAAACTTCAAGTTGTCATCTACATATAAACGTATTCTCACTTTGTACCGGCACACCCATGCTTTCTTCATTTTCATTGGGTTTCTTTTTCAAACTTCTTCTGGGTATTACTTGAAAATACATACATGTGGTTACATGTATTGTAGGGCTGGAAAACCTCATCCTTTATGCCACCAAGTTTGCAAGTTTGATTTGGCAAATTGGGACAGCTCCAAACACCCACACACAATGTTTGTGAGTCTGTGAGTGTTGAGATTTTAATTGGGCCTGTGTCATGTGGCTTCAGCCTATGACCTCAAATACTGAGCATGTGTTGTCCTCTGACATGAGTTGGCTAACCTAATTAAAACATAAATAAAGTGTACATTAACAGGCAGAGATGGAAGATTCTATGAAAGATTCCCAGGAAATAAGATGTTTCTCAGTTTTTAGCGACTGCTCTGTTCCTACAGAAACCCTGATGATATTTTTAAAAATTGAGAAATAATTGGACTGTGTACCAGGCTACAATACTGTTTGAAAACATAATATCACAAAAGCTTAAGATAAATGATGACAAAAGCTGGGCATTCTTACACCTGCAATGATTCCAGCTGATTGTCTGCCCTCAAAATCACTCAAGTGCAGATTTTTCTCTGGAGAGAAATCAAAGCTTCATAAGAATAACGAGAACGCATTAAAAATGCCACATGTCAAGACCTCATTGTCTGTGAGCTAGATAATGAGACGCGTATACAGATCACGTTTTAATCAGTAATAACAGGGTGTCCTGGTCAACCAAGAAATCTTGGGTTTTTGTGCTGTGTTTGCTTAGTGATTATGAGGAATAATGGGGGTCATAATTTAAAAAAAATAATTGTCACTTCTTTGACGTCTAATTAGACTTCATTAACATGTCTTGGCTTCTAATGAGTACTATAGGAGAAACATGAGAAAAGGAAAGGGAGAAGGACAATACAAGAGGCCGAAGGAAAGGTAGACGCAGAGAGGAGTTTGATTAACTATGTTTCTGTATACTACTCAAGAACACTGGGTTTCTTTTTTTGTAAATCAGTTGATATTCTCCAACCGTTTCCACCTCTGCGTCCTGTATCTTGTGGCTGATACTTTCGTAGCAGCTACAAAATACACACTGCTCCTATCATGGCGCAGCTACAACAAAGGCTTTGTAAGCTATTTCCTCACAACCAAGCTTTTTCATTCACTTGTAGAGTGTTTCCTCATTCTCTTCCAGCTTGGAATGACCAGCTACCACCTCCTTTATCGCTGTTAATACCTGCTGTTTGTGTGGACAGCAACGAAAAGTAGTCAGCAGTGCTGAGCCAAGCATAACTGGATGACCTTTGCTGGCCTGGCACGCAGCACTTGGCAAAGTTGAAAGTTCTGATGCCAGGGATTGAACCAGGTGGAGTTTTCTTCTTGGAAACAGGAGCCTCAATCAATGTAGTACTTTGACTGACTTCAGTGCTTGACTTGGCACACATTCTTGCCTTTAACTATGGCACAAACTTGTTAACTTTTTACCATTCACATCAAGGGCATTTGTAGGAATGCAGTTGGCCTTTATTTCACACATTATACCTCAAATAACACATACAGCTCAGGGATATTTAACCTCACGGCTCTCATTTCATTTTAACAGTATTTTTGATACGCTTATTCATGATGTGGAGGCAGCCAAGAAAGACACTGCATGAACTGCAGTTTTTCTACTTCCCCATTGGCTTAGTTTTTCATCACTAGCTGATATAAACCCGCAGTCTCTGAGGAGCTGCGTGCACCTCAAGGACAGGAGGGCATCACCGCAAGACATCAATGACACGTGTAAGGAAAGGGGTCAGACGTAAAATGGTTAATAACTGAGACCACACAGGTTCAAGCATTCATATTTAAACACAGTAAACACACACACCACTGCTCCAAGGAGTCAGGTATAGGAGACCACCAAGGTCGTGCAGAGATTGGGAGATGAGAGCACTTCGCCTTCACTGCTTGAACAAAGTACCAGCGCTGTCTCAGCACTATGAGCCCAGGAATACAAATACGCCCAGCTAAGTGGAAGAGTTCTTTTACACAAGACCTTGAGCCTCAGGCACACCACAGACTGTACACTTACAGTACAGAGGGCTGGAGATAGGAGGACAGGAAAGGAGGAGTGATAGGGGACTGAAGGAGACTCAAGGGAGACAAGGGAAGAATAGAAGAGAGGCAGAAAGACAGGTGAGGAAAGGGGGGAGGAAGCTTGTGAGCGGGAAAGAGGAGATGGGGGGGGGAAGCTAAAGGAGACAAAAAAGGAAAAGGCTGCGAGCAAACCAGCTTTAACTCCTGAGATAGAGACGTAAAGGGAGATGAAGCTGAGGATATGTGATGAGAGAGAAGGGGAGAATAAGGGGTGTCATGGCTGCTTATCATCACAATGCCGAGGGTGACATTGATTATCACTCGCCATCAGCAGGAAGCCTGAGCAAGAGTCATCAGGAAGGTCAGCTAATTAAACCAAACGCTGCTGCAAAAAGCTGGCACAACTCCTGTAATGCTTCCACTCAAATCTTTGGAGTTGGGTGACACAGACTGTTAAAGTATTTTTTGTGCTTATTTTTTTTTTACACAGGATATGTAAAGCCCTAAACACCTAGTGCAACTTAGAAGTTATATACAAGTAACTTATGGCAGCAAGTCCAGGGAGCATACACTTCATGTGCAGGTAATAGAGATAGTTATCTATATTTGAGCAACCTCTAAAAGTGGTGTACTCTCATCTTTTGGTTTATCTGGCCATGAGGCAGGGGTGTTTCCAGGTGGTGGCCTGTGCCCCACCTGAATTCTGAAAGGCCACCCTGGTGCTACCCAAAAACATTATGCTTATGCATATGCCCCTGTTCCGTCTTTCGGAATATTGGGGCAAAGATGTTCAACCTCTGATCCTCCCTTGAAGGTAGTGACAAGGCTGAATGTGTGTGTGTGTGTGTGTGTGTGTGTGTGTGTGTGTGTGTGTGTGTGTGTGTGTGTGTGTGTGTGTGTGTGTGTGTGTTGTTGTGTGTTTGGCACTCCTGCTGTGTGTTTACTAGACATTCTTGGGCACCAATAATAAGTTGTTTCGGGTGGCAGTATGTACTACAAAGCAGTATTTATGGCGCAACTCTGTTCCAGCCAGGCAGCAACCTCCGGTCTAAAAATATGAGTCCAATCCAAAGTGCTAAAAGCTGCAGTTCATCGAGAATCCGCTTGAGGCTGGCTCCGGTAGTACCGGAAGTCACATACACATGAATGGGAAAAAGGCGATATTTACAGCAGAAATAATCATGTATACAGCCTGGTACAAAAGATTAGTGTAGTCTGGATAGCTCATTTCTCGATCGGCTCACAACTGTGAGGGTGGAGTGAAGTTTTTTCTAACGCGGGCAATTTCGAAGATGTTGAGATTACAAGTCTTCCAATGAAAGGCACAGCTGACTGCGGGGAACCACTGTAACTGTTGGCTAAGAGGGTCAAGGCCCGCCTCTTTACGTCACAATCGTCTTGACAGCAGTAATATGGCTGCCGCCAACGATTGGCCTCAAAACAGCTCTTCAGAAACAGATGGGTGACGTCACGGATACTAGGTCCATATTTTATTCCAGCACTGTTGTGGAATTGCAGTATTGTGATTATCTGTCTATCCTGTCACATGCAGGCTCTAAGCAGCTTTTATGATAATGCAGCTACATTTTCTGTTGGTTCTTTTACTTATTATAAGATACAGAACAGGTAAACAGTGAAAACTCCCTGTAATGTCTAAAATCAACTCTTCAAAGAACCTCCAAGATTTTTTTTTTTTTGGCGTCTGTATTTTCTGCTAAATTTGATCTAACATGATCTTTATTGAGAGCCAGACTCACACACGTTCTGCTGTCAATTTAGCAGTTACAGCTCTATGTAGCTGCAGGCTTTGCTGAAAATGCTCTTGAAGTAAAAAGAAGTACTGGTAAAGGTGTAGACAACAAAACATTCTGGGGGAATTGGTTCAAGTTAAGTGTTAACAACTTGTGCAACATGTTAAGAGGATAACAGCACAGGCTACTGTGTTGAGACATCAGTATCTTTTTTCCTCATTTTAAGGGAAACTCTGCCAAATGTTCTCATCCTGGCAAGGCTCTGGGAGATTCCTCACATCTGTTAATTGCCTCCTGCTCTCTTTTAATGTACCACTGCAGCCAAGAACTCTGCACCCAACATCATCGTATTACAAGTGATACTCATCATTTTCTAATGTCCCAATAAATGTCCCATATTTGCGATCCTCTTTACACTCCACTGCTTGTAACAAGCTGTCCTTGGGCCCAGTTTCAGCTCTCTTATTTCCCTCTCCCTCCCCTCGCTGTCCCCAGGTGTCTGTAGCTCTCTATGCCACCCGCAAACCTCCGGAAACACAAAGAGCAGAGGCAGATTATGAAGGTCCTGGATCAATACCTCCAGAAACTGCATCACAGGAGGGGGAGGATGTAAACCATATGGCACTACTTGAACTACACCCCATCCACTTAGCTCTGCTATTGCCTCTCACAGAGCAACATGGCATCCTTTTTTTTCTCTCCAAGAGATGCCTCCCAAGACTTTAGTTTACACTGAGGTCAGAGGTATTTAGCATCTCGCAACATTAGCATTAAAGCTGTTGCTAAAGCTACACATCACAGCATAAGTGAACGTTATTTGCATAATCTCAAATCAAACAAAAACAGTAAACACACCAACCATGCCGTAATTGCTTCATTTAACATTGCATAACACTATACATAGCGCCTGAGTGCTTTTCCCATGTTTTATACAGCATCATTCCCACAGTAAAATCGAGCAACAGTAACCATTGTCAACTCCATGACTACAAAATCCCAGAATAAGAAAGGACTGCTGGAAATCACAGCCATTAATGATGTATTACCTGTCATGTGTGAACCGCTTGTTTATTTCTGTGCTAAATTTGTCTGATCACTTCTCTGTGGTGCATTGCACATTATCAGCTGCAGTGAGGCAGGGCCCCTCTGTGTGAGGTTTGACAGTGGAGACGTGTCACTGTGAGTGAGGAGAGAGAGAGAGAGAGAGAGAGAGAGAGAGAGGATGAGAGGATGACAGAGAGAGGATGAGAGAGAGAGAGAGAGAGAGAGAGAGAGAGAGAGAGAGAGAGAGAGAGAGAGAGAGAGAGAGAGAAAGAGCAGGGATAGGTGATGACTGAGAGAGAGAAAAATGAAAATAGCTGTGAGATGATTAGAAAGAAGTGAGGTGATCCTTGCATGCTGATTGTGGCTTTGCCTGTATGTGTGTGTGTGTGTGTGTGTACAGATCTTATCACCTGCCTATGTAAACATATTACTAATGTATGTTTACAGAGAGAGGTGGCGTTATATTACAGGCATGTCACCCCCACCCACCTCACAGCCACACCCACCCAACAACACTGACAGCCATCTGTCCTGTAATTAACCTGCTGACACACTGTTCAGCATCCACTGCCCTTCAACAAATATCTATGTGTGTGTGTGTGTGTGTGTGTTTGCAAGCTTGTCCACCTGTGTGTTTGCCCATCTGTCTTTTAATTTAGCTGTCCTGCACCTACTGGTGTCCACTGCGAAGGCGGTGATCCTAATGTATGAATCTGTTCTCGGTGTGGGACATTTTGGGACTTTTCCACTGGATGTAATATGATGCAGTAAGTAAAAAGAAAATGCAACACTGCAGCATCTTAAAGAACACTACAACCTACTTTATTAACATTCATTAGTCATTATAAGCAGACAGGGGAAGTGGAGAAGGTGTAGGGGATGCAGGGAGGGGGGCCAGCTAGATTGAGTTACAAAGACTGATGATTCTTAAAGAGAGAAACAAGAGGAAGATTGTTTTCTGTGCTTGAGAGCAACAAAGGTGTGAAACAGCAGTAATGGGTTCTACCTGGAATCAACACGGCAATATTTCATTCTCAACTGAGGCAGAAATGCAGACTCACCCTGCCCTGCACCTTATAAACTCAGGGGAGGGGCATAAAGTGTGTGTGTGTGTGTGTGTGTGTGTGTGTGTGTGTGTGTGTGTGTGTGTGTGTGTGTGTGTGTGTGTGTGGGGTGTGTGTGTGTGTGTGTGTGTGTGTGTGTGTGTGTGTGTGTGTATGCATGAATGAGTGATGGAAGAGTTGCTCTGCAGTTTCAAAATAGCAATAACAGCAGTGCAGCATTTCTTATATAGAGAGTAGTGCATCTGCAGTGAGGTGTCAGGTTGCAGGCACACACAGAAGAGCTGCATTTTCTGTGTTACGTTGTCATTTGATCTTTGCATTAGACTATATCTACTTTGTTTAAATCTTCCTTTAATGAGTTAACCCCTCTTGCATGACATAAGGGACATGCTTAGACCACCAAAGAATCCTTCTGATTCAGCTAGTTCAAACTATATAGTCGAGGTCTATGCTGTAAATATGTGAAGGCTCTCAGGTTTCATGAAAGGCATCACTCAGGCACTGTTTAAGCCCTACGAAATTGATGGGCGGTTTGCATGACTCTCTGTCAGACTTGATTTACAGCGTTTCTTACACATACATTTACACACTCTAAACATAAAAATACATATACAGCTTGCGTTCTTCCTCAAGACACCCTGCTATTGATTTGTGCTCAGATTAAATGTGCTGCCATGTCCTCAGAATGAGATTCACGTAGCCTCAAGAGCCTGATTGGATCGAGGAATCGATAAGGTGGCAGAGAAATGGAGAGACAAGAGAGCGAGGAAGAGAGATGTATTCGCTGTTCTTCATTACACCTATAAAAGGAAAAAAAATGAGAAGTGGCAGTGAGGGGGTTGTAGCATTTTGTGGCAGTGCAGTCCCAACTCAACACTGAAGTACTTTGCATTAGGCCTATTTCTGCACAAATAATGCAGTAAAGAAATCAAATAAAAATGTGTAGATCCTTACAAATTACCAATGCACGCCATCTGTTCATCTGTTCGATACAAATAATCATTAACAGAGGGTAAAGTAAGGCTGATGATTTTATCTGCAGTGTGAACACATAGTATATCCCTGATGTTTAAGTTTATCAGAGATAGAGGAGCTGCTAATAAAGTGGGACAGTACCAGAGGAGCTTCGGTGAGCATCACACAGAGACACAGACAACGCATCACAGGGCTCATCTGTCTCAGATAGCTGGGTGTAATAACAAGGCTTTGGTTTTTAATTAATCTGCCTCAATCAGAGAACAAATTCTATTCTTACATTTTGGACCAAATGAATTCAAGGACATGCGTTCAAACAGCCACAGACTGTGTACTCTGCTTTTTTCTCCCCTTTGTTCTTGCTTTCTTTTCTATTTTCATTTCTTCCCTCTTGCTTGTCCAGGTGTTTTTTTGTCCCATCTTTCTTTTTCTTCTTCATTTAGATAATCTCTGACATGATCTAAATCTGGCATCCTCCTAAAAGTAAAAGGACAAAAAAAGACTGTCCTGTGTTTCCAGCATTATTCTACTCCCAACCTTGCCAGCTAAGAATGTGCTAACCCTGCAGTGCCCTCCAATGGTGGGTCTGTGCCCACGTGGTAGCACCTAGTGAGGATCCTGATGGGCAGATTCTTCATGCCAAGACCTGAGGTTAACCCCCTTTGCCAGACTGCCTGCTTCATGAAGCCAGGACGTCATAGAAGAGCCATGAAGCCAGGACGTCATAGAAGAGCTGTTGCTGGTGTTTACTTTAACTCTCTATGATCGTATATCTTCTATTCCATCAGTTCATGCCACATTCTCTGGATAGAAACTACTCTGTGTCTGGATGTGTAGGCACTTTTTTCTTTGCCCTTATTAAAATACAGAAGATTTTATTACAGAGATGTTAAGATCAAAAGAAGGGAGTGATTTTAAAGGTTTAAAAATAATCCTGTTTGTGTTATCAGGGTAGCTTTTTCATCACCATTTGAGAAACGGAACACCCAATGTTTTGGAGGTTTGACCCAAACTAAGGACTAAAATCCTCAATCCCACCTCCTTCTCCTTCTCCTGGCTCAGCTCTCTACCAATCTCTACTCTGCGGTTATTAACCAGACTGTGACAGTTCAATTTACCTCAAATCCCACAAAAATTACAATTTTTTTTACACTTTTTAAAAAGATTTGTGTATTTTAAAGTTTTGGCCATTAAATTATGTAAAGCTTAAACTTAAGAGAGTTGTTTTAACCAGGATTTATTGTTTGTGGGTCATATTTGTTGCCCTATCAAACAGAATAAACATGGCCAGCAGACATCAATGTTCTAAAATCGCTGCACTGAAATTGGAGAGTAAATTGCTAAAATTCCCAATTTATGCAGCAAAAACAACAACATTTGAAATTACATTTCTTTCCTTCTTTTTTTTTATTTTCAAAATAAGCAGATGACCTCTCAATAACCTCTATTAATCATGCACACTACCTGAATCTCCTGAATTTTTCATGAGGCTTTCTATGATGGATCAGGATGGCACACGACAGTAATCAGAACGATAATGACATGCATCGCTGTGCACCAGTGAAGTTTCAAATAATATTTGAGAGACCTCTGGGAAAATTGACTGTGAGATGAATTTTTTCTATTTTTGAGCATTAGATACTATCTGTCGTTTCAATGTTTTGAAACTATCTTACAAAGCTGCTGACGACAGTGTGGACACCTTGTACCAGACTACACAGTTTTTCTGCTACTCTTAACAGTATCCAGGCCATCACTGTGAAAAGCATATGCTCTGGCTAAAATGGGAACACAATGAGGCACTGTTTGTCCGAAAAGCATTTGTCCTGTGCTTTGATCTGCTTTCTAAAGAGGCACTTTCTTGGCATCCTTTTAACCCTTTTAACTGCACCGGAGGGAGAGGTGGCCATTACTGAAAGAGATCCAATGGGCTTGTTTTCTGAGCTATAGCACAGATATATTGGATTTGTGAGGAAATGGGCTAAAATTGGTTGAAAAGGAAAGTGTGTGCATGTGGGTGAGTGAGTGTATGTGTCTTTATGCTTTAGAGGCCTTTGTGGCAATGATGCATCCCTGCCTAGAATCTGTTCACAGTCACTTAATCAGGCCATACTTGATTTTCCCAAAGGTTACAGGGGTAAATGATCTCCTGGACTTCTGCAGTCATGTTAAAAAAGTCTATTAAAAAAACAGTGATTAAATGAAGGTCAAGACTTTAGAATTTTTGAAAGATGGGATGCAGATTTTGCTTAATGATTATACCCCTTAATAGAGCCCACAGTCGTTGAACACGCTAAATGGATTGCACATGCTATTTTGCTCATTTGACAGACAACCCTCGGTGCTCCCAGTTAGTACAAGTTGCACGTTTTTATACACGCAAATCTTTTGTAGATTGGGCCCTTAGACCCTTGTTGCATGTCAACATTGAAACTGATTTTGAGGGTTTGCAAATCACTTAAAGCGTATATTTAATCGAAAATAGTACAAAGACAACTTATTAAATGTTAAAAATGAAAAATGACATTGTTTTTATGAAAAATATATACTCATTTTAAATTTGATGCCAGCAACACATTTAAAAAAAAGTTTGGACAGGGACCAAAAAACACTGAAAAAGTTGTTAAATGCCAAAAAAAAAAAAAAAACTGTTCGAAGTTCATATCCCAAATAACTAAGTTAATCTTCAAAAGATTAGTAACATTACTGGTTACAAAAAGTGCAATCCAGAGAGGCGGAGCCTGACCCTCAGAAGTAAAGATGGGAAGGGGGAGAGTTTGGGGATTTCATTATCTCCAGTATATAAAGTAGTTGAAACATTAAGAGAATCTCAGGAAGTCTCTGTTCATAAGGGGTCATGGCCAAAAAACAATACTGGATGGCGATGATCTTCGGGCCCTCAGGCTACATTAAACACAGGTATTACCCTGTGTAAACACAGTTTGTTACTATATCCACAAATGCAGGCTAAAACTGTACCACACAATGAGGATATTATATATAAACATGATCCAGGAACGCTTGAGACTTCTCTGGGCCCAAGCCCATTTAAGATGGACTGAGGCAAAGTGGAAAATTGTCATTTGGTCTGACAAATCACCACATGGCACTCTTTTTGGAAGTCAATCATAGAAGCCGTATCTTTCTGCAAGACAATACCAAATCACATTCTGCTCGTGCTACAACAGCTTGGTTTTGAAGTTGAAGTTTCCGGTTACAGTTCAGGCCTGCCTACAGTTCTGAATTGTCTCCCATTAATTAATTTGAGGCATCATGCAACGACAAAGGAGACCCCGAAATGATGAGCAGCTGAAACTCAAGAAGGGTACATTTCCCTTCTAAAATGCCAGAAACTTGGGTCCTTATTCCCAAACATTGACAGTGTGTTCTTAAAAAAAGAGGTAATGCTTCACAGTGGTAAACATGCCTCTGTCCCAAGTGATTTGAAACATTTTGCTAGTATCATATTTAAAATGAGCCCACATTTTTTATAAAACGATACACTTTGAAATCTCTACCAAAACATGGTAGCTTTGCAGATTACTTGCTCATTGAACATGACAGGGTATCTTTGAGTGAGTACTTGGTAGTTTGTAATTTATCAGTTTGAACTTGTATTCTAGGTCACTTAAACATTTACTTCTAAGAAAACTCATTGCAGCGCTGCAGTGATCAATCAGCTGAAACAATCTGGTCTCTCTCACTATCCCTCACCTCCATGACTCAGATGGGATCCTCCTCTACTGTGATTGGTGGCACTGCATCAGTCTCGGGTGTGACTGGTTGCCGTCCTTGGGGAGGCAAGCGATGGCAGGCCAATGACAGTTGAAGTAATTGACTGTTAAGCTCTTATGGATTTCCTGCCACCTGCTGATGTAGCAGAGGGCTGATCAGCCTGCACTGTACGCACATGGATGTTTGAACACACTCACAGACACATTTAGATGGTGATAAACACAAACAAAACAAGGTGTGAATCTTTCACTGGCTTAAGTTGGAGCTTACTTCATTGTGGGTATGTCGTACTGTAAATGCATGAAGATATTATTGTTGTGCACACTGAGATTTCACAAGGATGCATTTAGGAAGGTGTCTGTGTTGCTGTTTTTCCTTGGGCACCAGTAGCCGACCATAAGGTGTTGTGTTTGTCTGAGCCAAGCTTTAGCTAGGTGGAGAGATGCCCCTGGGAGTGTCTGACTCATCCACCCGGCTTGTGTGGATATGTGCATGTGTGCATTTGTGTGTGTTTGTGTCTTCTATGCAGAGGCGGCGAGGTGTTGGCAGGCCTGTCATATTAAGCCACTGGCATTGAACTCATTGTGTCAGCTCCTGCAGGCTGCTATTGATGCTGCTATCATATAACTCTCTCTTCCTCGCCCTCAGTGTGGCACACTGGCCAAAATCTTGTCACTACTCACCCCTGACACGTGCATTTGGCAGTACATTTGCAATTGCATCTCTGCAGCTGCGCCTGAGTGTGCAGGTTTGTATGTGTGCCTTCGTTTGTGTTTCCATAAGAGTGTGTGTGCTCCCTTCCTGCTCTCACAGCGCATCAGGAAGCTCCTGCAGAGCACTGCTGAATTTCTGCATCATTAGGTTTCTCCCTAAGGTCGAGCGAAGGGCTGGACCCAGCAGGCGATGGACTGGGACTGGAGAATAAAAAGAGAGGGGAGAGAAATGGAGGAAAGTTAAACAAGGCAGTGTATTAAGGAGCAAATGATGAAAAGCAGGAAGGAGTGAAACATGTGGCTAACTGAGAGGAAAAATGAGAGAAAATGAAAGCAGAGACCAAGAAAATGGAGATGGATTTACTGAATGAGCACATGGTGGAGAAAAATGTAAGGAACATGGAGAAATGGTCAGTCAGAGAGAGGGAGAGAGAGAGACAGACAAGATGAAATGTGAAAAGTACACAGTGGGATAGACAAACAAAGAAAAAATTGAGGGAGAATAAAGTGCTATGCCCAGGGGAGCTTCTAAAAATACTGCAAAAAGCATTGTTTACGAGTCTTTAATCTTATCTTCTGCTTTTAAAATGTTGCTTCTTTTAAAACAACTGAACTGCCAGCCAGGCGGTATAATCTCATTAGGCTTAATGTCCCTCTGCATGCTGAGAGACCTTTAAAGAAGAAAATGACCACATAAGATGGTGCCAAGATGTTGTTTCTTAATTCAAGAAAACGGGTATGTAGGACTTTGACATTTTTTCAGATATTGTAGTGGCCCAAACACAAGAGTCCTGTAGCTAAGGTCTGCTAGGAGAGGGCTGTAAAGGAGTGGATATATAAGCTTCTATGAGCAGACGACATTGCCGCCAACTTATCCTAACTAAAGCAAGTACACCACTAATGTCGCCATGGTTTTCAATAGTTTTAATACTTTTTATTACCATGTGCTTTAAAATGATACAACCTACATTATTTTTACGTATTGAAAAGCACCAAAGCCTATGAAAGAAGCAGAATTGTACTCATATTTTCAGCCTGAAGCTACCGTGGGCAAAGGAGGGAGAGAGCGCAGTGATCAAGCAACATAGAGAGACAGTAAAGAGAGAGAGCACTGTTAAAGAAAACAAAGCAATAGAAATGACATTTTTGGATTTTTTCCCAAAGCAGTGAAGCATTTTTCAACTCTACTACACCCCTGCATAAACATGTAGGAAAGTGCTGGATTTTGTTTGTTTACAGCCGAAGCTGACTTCTTCCTACCTGCTGTGTGTGTCTCTGCTCTGCCCTCCATCACTTCTACATCACTTACCCTCCTCATTTACAGGTCTGCAAACACTGATGTTTGTTTGGTCCTTTTAGCGTCCAATCAATACACATAGGTTACATTCGTACCTTTTGATGACAAACTGAAAGCAGAGATGTATCTATCCCCCTTAGACTATATCTACATGTAAGAAGTATAAGATTTAAGATGACTATAATTTGAAAAAGGATTTCAAATTTGCAGGGAGATTCCAAGAGAAAATGAAAAAAGAAAAGGGCTGTGGAGTAGGGGGTAAGGAAAAGATGATAAGATAGTAGAGATAACAATGGTAGAGAGTAAATGAGGAAGGTTATATAACAACACAGAATAAAAAAAGTGTATCTGCCCTGTAGAAGACCCAGTTTCAACCTAAGACATACAGTTTTTACTTATGTGTAAAGTAAGATGCAAAAGATTGCTTAAAGTAAAAATATTGCCTTTGACTCCCATGGAGAAGTAGACTAACAGTTCTCGCAGGCCTCTGCCATCAACACAGTACAGTACACAGTTGTTTGCTTGTGAATAACAGAACCAATTAAGCATTCACAACACCGGGCTCATGGCAACCCGGCAGCCTCAAAGGACTCAATTACTGCTCTTGGTTTGCAGGGACAGAGGGAGAGGCGCAAGGAAGGAGACACAGAGAGACAAATTTCTGAGAAGAGGATAGTGCGGTTTCCCTCTGCTGGAAGCACACACGTTCTTCTAGCCGTCCAAATACAACAGGGCTAATCAAATATCATGATGGCAGCATGTTTCCAGAGAATAATGGTGTTAGGCTGTTTGCTTTTTTGCCTTGTGGGGATTTCCCTAGCCTATTTCCTCCTTCTGCATAAAGGATAAGAAAAATGAATATTTACTGGTTGAAACAGGTCATTTATACTCAGCATGCTTATTGTGTTGAGTCACTGTTGCATTTGATGTTATTAGGTAGTGGAGCGGGAAGTGTCTGGAAGCAAATTAATTCATTGTGTGAGCATATTGCACTCGCTCGTGGTGGGTTTAAACACAGAAGGTCCGCCTGTTCAATTAATGTTTAACACGACGGATCATTTCCGGTAATTTCCTGAGGAAGATATCTTGCGATATAAAAAGATAATCTTTTATCAAGGAATGTAAACACACAAGGAGAGAGAAATTAATGGAGAACAATAGATAATATTTCTTTGTTTCTGGAACATTTGTTTGACAAAGGATGATGGGAAATGTAGTGAAGCAGGTAAAATTCAAAAGGGATATTATAGACATAATGATGCTGGTCTTTTATTTCTGCCTTTTGTGGTCCATAATTACTATGACTGGTTTGTAATAAAGGAAAGTGGCACCAAAGGCCGCTCCGGTATTGAACCAAATCAAAAAATTATCGCCTTGAGGAGAATAGAGGGGGAAAATAGGATTGGGTTGGAAGGTAGAGTGTCAGGAAAAGGTCATCAAAATGAGCCTCAGAGAGGCCTGTCCTGAGAAGCCAGAGCAGAATTATACGCAAGAAATTCTCCGTTAAAGAGAGATTTATGCAAAGTGTCTGTTTGATGCAGACAGGTGTGTGTGTGTGTGTGTTTGTTATAGAAAATGTGCTGCTTGTGCATTATTTCCAAATTCAGACCAACAGGACACTTATCTCTTGGGCTTGATTTAGAGAGGACAATGAGGGTCTGTCCTGGAGTTGGATGCCTGTCTGCCTGCAGATGAGGTTCAGAATCATCAACCCTCAGCCTTTCTGCAACCTGGCATACAGGCCGGAATAAGGCCTGTTTGAAGCACTTAAAAAAGAGACTGACCCGCTAAGCGAGAGATAGCTTCAAGGAAAATGAGATTGGTAAAGATAGAGAAAGAAAAAGGTGGTAGAAATACCTAAGGGTGAGGTGATGTGTGAGAGTAACTTGTCATATCTGATGGCTTATCCCCGGTTCTTGGTGCCTTCCATTTGTCACCGAGTCAACCAGGATTTATGAGCTTCTTCACTGCTACAAATCCCGATTATGGTCCCTCAGATAAAGAATGAGACCCAGGTGTTAAATAGAGGGCGACTGTGTGGACTGTATGGTTTATTTTTTTTTAGAAAATGGGGTGGGGCATAACATGGGAAATTAAGTGCTTATTTGTCCCAATTATTTACAGTCTAAACCTACCAATCTGTGTTGTTTCCTATGATGTAGCAACATAAAAATCCACATTTTATATGTTTAATATCAAGACATTGAACGATAAGACACGCTGAAGCGCTTTTTAAAGATTAAAAGTGGGGGAAGCAATCACTGTGGCAAAAAAATATTGATTACCAAGTAATCTTGAACCCACTGGCTCTTATCTGATGAGAATATCCTCTGGAAGCTGCAGTCCTTTTTACAGGGCTTCTGGTTTAGCCAGGATAAGACTTTCTTCTCTGAGTGCTCAGAATTTCTTCCACTTTTTAGTCAGACTTGCACGATATTTGAAAGATGATTTCTGTGACTTGAATTCTGTATTAATCTGTCGAAAGGGATTGATAAAATGCATAATAACTTCAGGAGACCATGTATGGGTGACAGATTTTATGACATACGCATTTTCCATTCAGTCACTCCCATTGGCATCTGCAAAAATCAAGTAAAATATGCATATTTTGAGTTTCGTGACCATGAAAGTGGCACAGTCAAAACATTTTTCCATCAAGGCTAATTGACAGCCAGTAACTTTCTGAAAAAGAGTTGAATCAGCCAATGAAATTCACAGCTATGTACAAACACAGAACAGAAAGTTTTTTATTGCCTCTGCAGCGGCGTACTATTACACCTCTAAAGAAATCCCTTTCCTCCGGGCAGTATAAAGATCTCATTAACTGTATTCCCAGTTCTCCAGCATTATAATACCTCCCAAGAAATATACCTCATCCCCCGGCACTGTACATTGTTCAATAATGATGCATCCCCCCCCCCCTGCATCTATGGCAGCAATGACATAAGGCAGTTACTGTTACACCCCACGTACAGCCCTGAGCTACACAGTGAGCAGATGGGAGCTTTGATGAAAGCTAGCCTTATGACAGGGAGTTATGTTAAAGAATAGCAGCCATAAAAGCAATTCCAGTCTATGATAACAAAAGCCTCGGCTAACAATCTCGCAGTCTGCCGGGCTATATCACGGAATTTGCATATTCTAATGAGCCCAATGTTCAGGGTTAGCTGCTTACACTAATGACGCGTTTAGCTCTTAATAAATCAGTTAAGGCAGCTCCCTGCTGGAGCCCAGGGAGCTGAACCCATATACACGTGTGTGTGTGTGTGAGTGTGTGTGTGTGTGTGTGTGTGTGTGTGTGTGTGTGTGTGTGTGTGTGTGTGTGTGTATGTGTGTGCACGTGTGTGTG
Source organism: Notolabrus celidotus (assembly GCF_009762535.1). NCBI lineage: Eukaryota > Metazoa > Chordata > Actinopteri > Labriformes > Labridae > Notolabrus > Notolabrus celidotus. The sequence goes on along the minus strand of NC_048287.1, from coordinate 15,708,198 downwards.
TGCACGTGTGCGTGTGTGTTGTTCAAACTGTGTGCATATTTTATTCTAATTTAGCTTTATGTGTTTGTGAGTCATTATGCTGTAATTTTTGCAGTTTGTGAGCGCTTATCCACTCATTTCTATTTTAGGGCTTGGGCCAGCATGTGCGTGTTTTTTGTAGAGTATGTAGACTGCTGGGTCTTTTTGTGGGGTCAAACACACGTGGAACAGGTTGTAGCTTCTGTTCTTTTGTTACTTTGAAGTTTCCTCCTTTGAGGTTGTGGTACAAACACTTCCACCGCAAAATTAGTTCCTGTTTTTTTCTTTCCCCCTTTTAGCACTCACAATGAAAACCTTACATGTATTGTGCCGTTTTACTCAATTCAAATTGCGTCATGTTTTTCAATGATTGCTCTTGTATTGCACCTGCCTTGCAACCTACATGTAAGGGTAGAAAAATAACAAAGGGAATTGAAAAACGTATGTTTTGATGCAGAACAGTTGAAACATCTTATCTGACAATGAAAATTACTCTAGTGCAGCTGCTGACTTGTGTGGTTGCCACCTCTGCTGACAGTGCTGTAGGGAGCAGAGTAACGGAAGTACTCTGTAGTGCACTGTGTTCCCAGCTATCACTGAGCTGGGAAAAAACTTGTTTTCTCTTTAACAGTGAGTATTATGCTTCACAACCACCAAGTCTCAGCAGAGGTAATAAAATTGATTTCCAAGTAATATCTACTCTGAGTAAAAAAAAATCTTAGTAAAAATGTCAAATCAGAAAATCTGTTTCCTTCTGCTCTTGCGGACAGACCTAACAAAGCTGGCAGGTTGTTTTTTTTTATTGCAAATTTGCATCATGATGTTGTTGTTTTAGTGAACTTCAGCTTTGTTAATTGCAAGAATATTTAGTTATTTTTGAAGTTAATGGGAGGCCAAAGTGAAGCCTCTATGTTGCTTAGTATTTACAGTGAAATTGAGACTCACCAGAAATGCATTCATTTGGGCTAGAGGAGTTGGTTGTCACACTTCTTACTTTTTTGATGATTGCTCATCATCAAAACATCTTTCAATAGTCATTGCTACATTAAATTGAAGCTTAAGTTGTTGGCTTGAAATGTTTATCCCTCTCATTTTCTGAATCATTGTAACAAAGAGGCAATTAACTATCAAAGACACTCTGACACATTGTGACAACCAACCCCATCATGGGGATGGTTGTCACACATTATGGGGTTGGTTGTCACAATGGTATTTCAATGGGAAAAATCTTTTAAAAAAGGCAAGAAGGCAGATCTAAATTTGAAAGTTTAATTGCACTGACAAGTGATAGGCCTCCATAACTTAATGCATTTTAACATAAAATGAGTAAGGAACATGAACAGGAAACACATCTTTAGTCCAGCCTATATAACAACGTAAAGAACAAAACAAATAGGCCTAACAATAATGGCCTACTCAACTAGGCTACATGCAGTCACTGTCTGAGTTACAGTGATGGCAAATGTAGGGTCTGCGCACTCCAACTAATTTCACCATGTATGATTTTGCCAACATAGGGGTTGGTTGTTACATGTGACAACCATCCCCAAAGAGAATGTGACGACCAACCCCAACTGGAATTTTTTGCTAGCATCAAGGCTAACAACCATCTAACAACTACTTAGCTAGCTATTAAAAAATCTAAACTATAGCTTTCCCCTCACACTTTGTTAGGGTATCACTTGTTTTGTTATAAACCCATCGTTTAAAAGCATAGAAGAAAAATACTGAGGAGCTGAATATTTACAATTTGAGATGAAGATGTCAAATTCCAGAGAGGACTATGTAGGTGAGCTCTGATGTTCACACCAAAAGCGAACGGTCGCATTATTTGCGCGAAAATAGATGCTAGAATGTTTTGTGTTTACTCGCTCTATTCGCGCAAATGACTCGCTCAATTTGCGCGCCAAAATTGTGTGTAAACGAGTGCTCAAGACGCGAATATACACAAGAGGGAGGGGGGTTCCCACGCCACAGCTGTCTGTTGTCAACAAACAGAATACAGAGGAGGCTGGCTTGACTTTCGTTTTAGAAGTGGAGGCTGGCTTGACTTTCGTTTTAGAAGTGGAGGCTGGCTTGACTGCAGTAACAAGGTTGAGCTCGTGGACATTGAATGGGGAAGCCGGTTATGCTAAAGGGGCAGAGCTAACTTCCTACTACAACAACCGATAGCTGACAGATAAAGTTTTTCACAACTCACCAGATAATCCTCCTCACTCTCTGTCCTCACATTGTGCTTCTGTTTATTCCTGATCCCATAAAAACAGGTAGTGTCACAGAGTTAGGGGAAGCTGCACGGTGATAGAATCAAAGTGTCCCATATATTCCAGATGAGGGAATCTCCGCTGGTCCATATGTCACACAACACACATCACGGGCTGATCTGCACTGATTGGCTATCGCACCGCAATACATTCGCTGGAGTTCAGATATTTCCACTCTCATGAATGAATTTGCTTCATTTGCGCGAATGAATTTGCGCGATTCGCTCCAATTGGGCAATGCGAATGGCGCAATTTGCGCGAACAAGGCGCATCATTCGCGCAAATGAAGCAAATTCATTTGCGTGAATCTGTTTCTGCGCCGCCAGACCACTACTCGCGTCTACTTGTGTCTCTGAATTGACTTTATATGTTATTAATTTGCGTTTGGTGCGAACGCACCATGATCCTAATTCTGGAAATGTCCATACCCTAATTTGAGAGACAGTGTCCTCTGGTGGCGAGATATAACGAGTGTGCCAACCAACCCGTGTGACAACCAACCCCGTTCTCCCCTACTCCAGGAGATGTAATGAAACAATAGATGACAGCTTTTGTTTTGCAGTCATATCTCAGGGGGGAAATCCACTTCACCTTTCATCTGAACACAGCCATTTCTCAAGTCGCTGACTGGACTGTAAACTATGCAGTGCAAGGAAAGGAACTAGCTTGAAGTTGTTTATTGCCGAACACTGGCTACACTGGAATGCGAAAAAATGTCAGCCATCATTCTAAGAGGCAATTTACGTCTTCAGCTAATGGGTTCCAAGATTGATTCTAAGGTATAATGTGACACTTCAAAGAAATACTGAAATGTCAAGACCAATTTAATGTTTCAGTTTACAGAAATAGGAGAAACAAGGATGAACTCTGGATAGTCATCAGTAAAAACAATCAGAAAACTGACCCTCAGTCAGCTGTTAATTTCCCTGCATGAAGCACTGCTTTGTTTCCACTCTTTGAGCACTGAAAGGTCAGCCAGTTATCTGAACAACATGGAATCAGTCCTTTGTCCAATTATTCATGTGCCACTGTCTCACTGTCTCACAGAGAGAGAGAGAGAGAGAGAGAGAGAGAGAGAGAGAGAGAGAGAGAGAGAGAGAGAGAGAGAGAGAGAAGCAGAAATGAAACCTTTCGCAATTTCATCATGTCACTGCCAATTTAGCCCAGTGGTGGTTAGAAGGTCATTGGGCCATAGTCCTATCAGAAGGATTAGCACTCAAATGGGATTACAGGCTTGTATTAAAAAAGGAAGAAAAGGAGGCTGGAATGCCCAAGCAAGCAAGAGAGCAGAAATATTTAAATGCAGACAGACACATTCAAGTAACAAGATTATTCTATCATCATTATTGGAGTAGAGGAGCCTCTTAAGAGAGATGGAAACTGTATGGTGAGATATGAATCCTGTAGTGTAATGAAGATTTAAGATCAAGAGATTAGTAGGATTGTGTGATTATGTAGAAACGGCATACAGTTAGGTGAAATGATGCTCCTTTTTGGGGATTTTATGTTCTCTCTCTTTTTCACTTAGTTTCTGCCTCAACCTCATTTTATCTCTTTTAAGGGAGTCACAATAATATCTGTGAGCGCACTGGAGTGGAATGTCCTGGTCACCCATCCAGTGTGAATAGGACGCTAAAGTAAAACGCACACAAGTTCTCTCACATCAACACACACACACACACACACACACACACACACACACACACACACACACTCACAGAGTTAGATGGGGTATGTACACACACTATGAAGCAGGATGTCAGAGACCCACATGGCTTGCAGTGCCAGCGGCGTCTTGCTGCCTTGCCACCATGCCCCCTCTGCATGTAGGTCAGCGCCGGCCGGCGGCACAACACCCTTCCCCTCACTCTCTCGCTCCCTCGCCTCCTTCCCTCCCTCATGTCATCCTCCCTCGGCTTCTTCTTCCTCTCCTACTTTTCATTAGTCCTTCTTCTCAGCTTGTAGTCGGTAACGATTAAGGTAGCAAATAACCTGACACCTGTTGATGTCTGTCAGAGAGGAACATCCACCATATGAAAGTGACATTTTTTCAATTTGGTGCGTTCATTTACATTGTCAATAAAAATCAAGAAAAATATAGATAGTAGAACAGTAGAAATGTGTGCAGAGTCAAAATTTGGCATACGTTTCCATTACCAGAGCTGGATTCCAGCATGATCTAATGATTTACAAATGATCTTGTGATGAATCCATCTGACACGCAAGTAAACATGATTGAAGCAGAAAGAAGGAGAGTGATGTCAAGTCAATACAGAGAAGTTCAAACTGTAGATGGTATATAAAGCCATTTCTACAACACACAAATGCTATTTTTTAAATAAATTTTATATATATATATGTGTGATATTGTGGTAGAGTCAAATTATTAAGATCATAGCTCAAAACACGTTTAAGTGTGCTGTTTTAGGCAAGTGTTTTGTGTATATAAGTTCAAAATAAAGAAATACTGCTAATAAACATAATAGTACAAATATTGCAAACACCTTCCAAACAATGAAGATCTGGTCATGATAACTTTCTTCTTCACAGTGTGTCTCTAAACCCTTCATCTTAACAAAACAAATAGATTCAGAGTAGCCCTTCCACAAAACTCACATGTCTCATACTGTTCAGTTTTGTTTAGTTTGTGTTTAAGTTTGTTTTGGGGCTTTTTATACCTTTATTTAGAGATGATAGAACAGTGGATAGAGCAGGGAACTGGGAGAGAGTGGGCAATGGTATGCAGTGAAGAGAATAGTACCTGAGATTGAGGACTATAGCATCTATATATGGGATGTGTGACCCAGGGGCTTAACTGGCACCCTATACTGAAAATGTGAATAATTAAGAAGCTGAGTTACATTTTTTTTGTATTAAAACTCAAACAATGTTATCCTACACTGGAAAGTTCTCTCTGCTTTTTCAAACAGAGCTTTTTTTAGGACTCAGACAGGTGACTGTGGTGCGTCAGTAGAGGTCTGTCATCTGACGTTAAAGCTGGGGGCCTCGTCAGTAGATGGAATCAGGTGCTTCGCTGTTATGGCACATACCCCCTCAGTGATGCAGCTGAGGTTATCATATGACGAGGCAGAGCTGGTTTTAAACTATGTCAAACTCTATTTAATGCAGCAGGTGAGAGGTTGATGACATTACTGAATGTGTGTGAATGACGCAGCGTGTGTGAATCACCACATCCAGGTAAAAGTCAGTACCTGCCTGCTCTTTGTGTTTATAACCATATTGAAGTCATTCAGCATGGGTGATTCATTCTGTATCAAAGTCATTTCAAGCAGCCACCTGCTCTTTAACTGACACATCACTGTTATTAGGTCCATGCTTAAAACTTAACAGGATTGAATTAAGTTTATATACACATACATTATATACATATACTTTTATAGTTATTATGACACAAAATATAAACACTTACATTAGATTTAACTACATTAAAGTGGGTTATAAAGCAATGATTACATATCTCCATACTGCCAGCTAAGTAACATATGGTTAAATCTGAACCCCAGCCCTAAAGTGTCTAAAGAGTTTCCAAAATGTCTATTTCTGTCTAACTTCCTGTCTTTTAAAAATAAAACAAACAAAAAGTTTGGCCGCACTTAGTTACAAGCTGCCAGTGTGACAGCAGTGTCCAACAGACTGTACAGACTGAAAAAGACTTGGCTGCAGGTAAAATCAAATATCTATTTGAGGGAGGGATTGGCCTCGTTCTTGAAATATAACAAATACAGCAATTACACTGCAGATGCGGCAGTCCCAGGCAAGCAAATGCGTATTTCCAAGTAAAATCTGAAAAAGGTTGTCAGATTTGGATCGGGTCGCATTGGTTTCAAATGAGGCAATCAGAGCTGTTGTCTAAAAATTAGAAAAGAAGACCATCTGGTTTTATCTGGACATGTGCAGTGTTGTTATGGTGAGCGTTAAACGGATATGAACTCTTCCTTTTTGGCATCACTGGCGTCAACCTCTCTGTCCAACCAGCTGAGCTAATCACCCACTATGCACTTCTCCTATCTGCTCATCTAAAGGCCATTACTGCTGTTCAGACTTTCATAGAGCGCTTATGAAAAACTGTGCTCGCTGCTTTCAAATGATTTCCCTACAAATTGCTGTGGCACCAGGACGCCTTTCATCTCACAGGGCGAGTCAACACAGCAGTGTTAGCAACACTGAGGAAACTCTACCTTACATGTTCACCATTGAAACTTTCACCCTCAGATCCTGCATTCATGAACAACATTTACAGTACATCACTCATTGTTAGCTAACTCTATTCATTTATGACATTTTTCTTTCAGTGACACAGTGAAGAAAATCAATTTAGTTCTAGAAATATTCCTAAAAGGGAAATATAAAATTGCTGTTGTTGGTTGTGCCTTTTACTGCACAAAGGATTTTACTGAATGTTGTACATTTGCCATTCAGGAAACCAAAAGCAGTTTTTTAGACATCAAATTCAGGCAAAAGTGTGACAATACAATGCGTTGTCTTAAATATTTGCACAAATATGAGATGATCTTTAAGACTGAAAGATTGATTTGTTCCCTTTTTATGTGCTTTGGCAATAACATGTCTTTGTTCATGAATTGAAGTGACAACAGGTCCCAAGAGGAGCTCTTCACAATAACATGTGGGAGCTTGAAACTCTCCGACGAGAAGTGAGCCAGCTGAACGAGCTGCTCAACAGGGAGAGGAATGAGAGGAGGCTGATCAGTTTGACTTTGGAGGACACCAAACAAGAACTCGCAAAGCAAAAAGCCCTCAAAGAAATGCATATTAGCAGAGGCAAAGAAACCAGGAGCGAGCTGGAGAGGCTGCAAAAATACAGTTCTGCAGAAACTCTATCTAGAACGAGGATTGCCACCAAGGTGGGGGACACCAACAGGCAACGAAGCAAGAAGCAGCTTTTTTACTGATTATGAAGAGCTGAAAGTTGCTCTCCTGAAACGTGACGAGGAGTCTGCAGCTGAGCTCCAAAGAGAGATGGAGAAAAACAAGAGTCTGCAGGAGGAAGTGGAGAGACTTAAAGTTTCACAACATGAACTGAACCTCCGGTATGAGACCGATGTCCTCGCTGCAAGACAGCAGGTGGAGGCGCTGCAGTTTGAGTTACAACAGCAGCAGAATGTCATGTCTTTGCAGGCAGAGGAGATCACTGTCCAGCAACAGAAAGCCTTTGAGAAGGAGAAGAAGTTCTGCACAGAGCTGGAGGAGCTACCAAGTACATCATCAGCTGCTCCTGAGCCTGAGCCTGAAGCTGAATGCGACCCAGAGCTTGAATCTGTGGATTGTGGGGGGCCTGACACTGATCTTCCAGAGACAGCAAAGAAACCCTCATCTTGGAAAAAAGACTGACACTTCCTCGGTCTGAGAAATCCCAAGATGTGGAAGAAGTAATTCTTCCCTCCTGCAAAATGAAAAAATAAATAAACATTACATATCAGCAAGTAAAGTCCCATTGTGTTATGAGTTAAGATAAGATAAGATAAGATATTACTTTATTGATCCCTTGGGGGGAAATTCAGTTGTTACAGCAACCCAGACATAAGTACAATCAAGAAGAAGTTTCAATAAGTAAAATTAAATTAAATTAAATTAAATTAAATTAAATTAAATTAAAGTAAATTAAAGTAAATTAAAGTAAAATAAAAATAGATAAATCAAGATAAAATACAATTTATTTATTATACAATGTTACAAATGGAATTTAGATTAAATAGCAGTAATTACAGGCAGTATTAAAAAAGATTCAGTAGTGACAGGTTGACATGGTGTGATTATAGTTGGTAATGACAGATTAGCAATAAATAAAAAATAAATATGGGAATGTAGTAAACAATAATAACCCTAACCCTCTCTAAATCTCTCATCCTAGTTTTTCTACATCCCCATATTCATTCTGTGGATACCTACATCTTTATAACGCTGGTTAGTATCACATATATGCAGTTTCTTTTCCAATTTTTCAATCCTTATAACAAAATGATAATAACAATCAGTTAACTGTGGAATGGTACACATTTGACTCCCTAGAATATTTTTTTTCACAATCCCATCATAGCCCTAATAACAGTCACTACCTCGATACAGCAACAACAGGCTGAAAATGACTTACTACAAATGCCAAAGACGTCTCTATCTGCATATATGAAAACAGTTGGTGCAACACAGGATAATTAGTTTGCGTTTGTGTGACATCTCTATCAGTCAGACAGCTCTGTATCTGTGTTTCTCTCCCTGTCTCTGTGCCCGGGAAAACAGTTGGCGGGGACCGATACCCTGGGCATCGACCAAACACACTGCCACCCCCTGACATTTGAAACTCCAATCAGAAAATCTAAATTTGATATAAAACATATGTTGTTGCATAGTGTTCTGAGGGAATTTTAAAATAGCCTCAGCATGCATAAATGTAAATTAAGAAATCCCAGGAGAAATCACAATGCTGTAATTTTATGCAGTGTTTATATTATAAAACTTTTATGATCCTCCTGGATAAAAATATATTGTGGAGTTTTGTTTTATTTTTTTATTTTTTTCAGCAATATCCCATTTTCTCTCCCACAGCAATATTCTCAGCGGCTAACCCTCCATCATCTTTCATCACATTCATTTGCTCTGCTTTTCCGAAACATTACACTGTCATAAATTGCTGCCACACAGTCCAAAGCTCCACCCACAGCTCCTATCTTTTGTTCTCATCTTTTCACCATGATGGACTCTCCTCTGTTGTAATAGCCAGTGATAGTGATGGAGTGTTTCTGTCAGTCTTCGCCCAATGGCTCATCTACACACACACACACACACACACACACACACACACACACACACACACACACACACACACACACACACACACACACACTCTTCCATACAAACACAATCACATACACACATAAGTCCAGTGCCATTTTGTATGTGTGCTCACAGGATGTGTAGACTGTGGCACCCAAAGGGACATATGCCCTCTCACACACACACACCCACACACACACACACACCCACACACACACACACACACTGACAAACATACACCCCTCTGTGTGAAGTGGCCTCAGGTGACAATGAGTGAGCTCTCCATTTCCTCTCTCACCTTTTGGTCTGCGTGGCTCTGCTCTCCAGCCGGCCCGAGGCCATCATATTGTCAGACTAAGATCCATATCCAGAAACAAGGCCTAGTAGCAGAGATTGTTGGAGACATTAATGGCGCTCAACATGGCTGTCTCTCCTTTTGTTTTTTTATTATTATTATTATTATTTGCTGTTGGTTTCTGTTTTGTTCGTCTCTTCACCTCTAAAACCCTGTTAAAGAAGCACAAACATATTAAATGAGAGTTTGGTGAGTTAACCTCAAATGTTGCTGCAGTAAGTTCCCAAAGCATGTAGATTATTTTAGGTTTTGAGTTGTCTCTCTTCCACACAACCCATGGTTTATGAATTATACACAAGATTATGAAAAACTTCTGCAAACAAGAGACTTCAAGGTCACCTCACTTTTACATATGTGCCTTATGGCTACATGGGTCTATTCCTCCTGCCCACCATTCCAGCCTTGATACCAGTTTAAATTGCTGAAAAGTGTGCTTTGTTACAGAAGCTAAGGCTCAAGAAATAACTTATTCATAGACACTGGCAGTAAGATCATGTAAGTTTTAGTTACATTTTTTAGGAGCCAACTCTCAAGTCTGAACTTAAGGGCTTTCCATCTGCAATTTATGTTGCAAGATGTGAGTTTTTTCATAAGCTAAAAGAGGCTCAAAGAAAGACATTACTTGTCTGTTCTTATCTTTGTAGATGAATACAGCTTCTTCTTCTGAACACCTACACTGATCAGACCCTGATGTGTCTATTAACATCATAAAGTAAAATAAGTTGGCATTTACGTTCAGCTTTTCCTTTTCCTTTACCTCCATCTTTACTCGTTTCCATAGCTCTGCCTGAATTATTCATTCAGTATCCCCACTGCTCTCCAGTAATCTCTTGTTTTTTTTCCTCCCTCCACTTTAAGTTACTTTTCACTGATCTCTTTGCGGAAACTGGACTGGCAGCATATCCTTCTCTTGCCTCTTTCCCATGCCATCATTTGTACCTCCTTTCCATATATCCTCCTATCCCCAAATCCATACATTCATCTTAATGGCCATCTTCCCATTTGTGATTCCAGCTCTTGTCTTTTCTCACCCTCACCATCCATTTCTCCTTCTCCTTCCTTCCATCACTCCCTTCATAGCCTCATCTCGCCCATCTCTCCATAGACAGTCTGCCAGTCGCTTCCCGCTCCAGCCCTCCCAGAGTGATCCCGTTAGAGGGTTAATGCTGTGAAAAACGACAGTGAACCTGTACTTTTCCCGCCATCACCACAGCTTTAGGGCCCGCCTGCTGCCTGTAGCCCTGTTGCCTGGCAACTCCCCAGACAGTTTCCCTCCAAAAGGCGAGAGCTCCTGTCTGCTCTGCTGCGATAGAGTCCTGAGCCTAATAAGCATTATATCTCATTTTGTCTTATCGTTTTGTTGTTAGTGACACAAGTTTGCTCGCAGCTGGGACTGTGCAAAGAGCACTGATGCAGAATGTGTTTCTCATATTGAATGAACAAAATGATCCGCAACAAGTGTGACTTGCTGGAGAATTGTTATTTGAGGAAGAACTTGCTCAGTATAAAACATAAATGTATAGGGATGAAGAAAAAGCTGTTCAGAAGAAAGGGACTGAGATATTCTGACCCCTATTGAGATTTCTCAGATACAAATGTGAACCTAAAATGTACATGTAATACTGTGGTTGAGTGCATTAAGATGCTGATCCCATGACAAATCACTCTACATCACTAGTTTGCCCACTACCTACAGGGACAAATTAGATTTTGTGACTGTATGTAACTTACGTTACAGCTGCTTTCCATAATCACTGAGGTCACAATGAAAAAACCGAAGTGTTTTTTTCTGAAAGGTCCCATATAATGGTATTTTTAACTCTTTGCAACATGTCTGAGTTATCTTTTAAGAAAAGCTTTGAATTTAGTTGCAGAAAACATCACAAATTCTGCTTCCCTGGAGGAGCTGCAGCCAGCTTCTAACCTCTGTAGTGATCTAAGTGGACAGTGATGGGTGGCACTGATTGGCTGCCTGAATGCTGTCTGAGGAGGAATGATGCAGATGGATGCAGAGGCAGAAAAACACCAAAACCTGCAAGTGATCCAGATTAACCCATACCAGTACCAAGCCAAATGTTTGTATGTTATATTGCCAATTGTGTGTCACGTACTGCTGGTTAAAATCCTAACCACAGTCACAGGACTGTGAATTGCGATTTTTGAGAGAACTTATTGTGCAATCCCGTAACCCCCCTTCCTTGTTTATCCTAAAGAGAATTACACTGCCTGTGGAGTCCAATATTTACAATTAGAGAATAAAGAAATAATTGAAATGAGAAGTGCGCCCTGAAAACATACCTGAAAGTTAAAGCTCCTGAGAAAATATTTGGTTTAGGTTGCAGCCCCTGTGGACAAAATCTTGAGCTGATCTTGTCCTGAAGAACAACAACACATATTTACCTTGATTCATTGCTGTTGAAAATATAAACAAGGGCTCTTTTCAAGGAATGCTGATTATCACCTTGTATGACCCCAACCCAGGGACAGGGTTTACATCCTTAAAACAAGTATTTGGAAATAATCAATCCTGTTGCTAATGGTCTATTTTGCTTTTGTAGGTCATACAGATGCATCATCATTCATTTCAGTCTGTTTCATAACCAGCTAAAAACTCTTCATGGGAGCTTTGAGTAAGAATGACAGCTTTCAGTTCAGACACACTAAAAATTGAAATAAAAAATGTACCAGTTCTGACCTAGTCTGAAAAAAGTCACAACTTTAACAGACTGTTGAAGCCAGCAATGTTACAGTCCGGAGTTGCCAGCAGCTTTGAGATTATTGTTTAGTTGAAATATAAAACTGTGTCACTTCCTGTGACAGCAGCCTCTGGCTGCGGCCCAGAGACTCGTCACAAACCAGGACATCTCACGCATAACTCATGAATTTCTCCCCCTGAGTCCCAACACATTAATGGGATTGGAAAAAAGGTTGAAAAAAATATTTATATCATGAAAAAGTTACCTGTAGCTGTACCATGAAAGTGTCATACTTGAGCCTCAGGATCCCTCCTCTGTCCTGTGCCAGTGAATGTGTGTGAAAAATAGCATGTGTGTGCATCATGTCCTGCCTGATATTCACTGTTTCTGCTTCCTTGACTGCTTTTAAAGCAGAAACCAGCGTCCACCAGTTGTTCACTTAAAGCTTACAAGAATCCAATTTTCTGATCTTTTAATATTCACAGATTTAAGTGATGTAGGCCGCACGGATGCAAGCACTATGAAGGGGTTACAGGAGTACATTTAACAAAAAGTATGAACTCACTACCAACAAAGCAACCCTGGCTGTTTGAATTGTTTCAGACTGTATGATGGAAAATTTCTACATCAGAGTTATGGGGGTTCTGCCTGCTAGGTTGTTGTTTTTCAGTAAACTGCATGTGATTTCTTAGTGCATAAATAATCCCAAGTGTGATTGAAGGTAAAAGGGAAAGACAGCAAATACAAGCCTGATTAGAAACACTGAGAAAATTTGCTTTCCACATCAAACACATGGAAATTCAAAAAAAAAAAAAAAAAACACTTATAATACAGCAGAAACTAAATGGTATTGAGCCTCTTTCTGTTCGCCTCTGCTGTGTGAATCAGTGCAGCTCTTTAAGCACCAATTTCCCACTCTAAGTGATCTTTCTATAGAGAACCACTAATGTTAATCTATCAAGGTCATAGAGGAAAGCATGAATAGCTGCAATTTCTGATAATGGGAGCTGAATGGAGAACACAGGGTCAAAAAGACTTGTGAAAAAGGTAATTTCCAGCACCTAGAGCAATGTGTGTATTTATGAATGATAAGATCACTCACGTGAGACAAAGTAAAGGGAAATAAAACAAGGGAAATATTTCACCTTTCCCTTATTTACCTTGAACAAAGTTGCATATGAACTGATTTTCAGCTAATCAAACACTAAATTGTAGCCTACACACACACACACACACACACACACACACACACACACACACACACACACACACACACACAAACACACATACACACACACACGCACACGCACACACACACATGCAAACACACCATATGCTGAGCTATTAGACATGCCTCACTGTAAATAAGCCTGGAGACAAACACACACCTAGCAAGCAGTGGCATTATGCCCAGCCTTGCCCCTGGTGTCTCAGAGTTGATGTATGGCTGTGGCCTTAGATGAATCCAGGCAGGCCAAGCTGACACTTTTATCAAAGGCTTTTCAAAGCTTTGCTGACTGAGAGAGTGGGTGAGAAAAGAGATGACGTGTTTTAGAGTATTAATATCCACCTCAGGTGCTAATTTGCCCTGTAAGTCACCTGTGTCACCAGCTGCGGTGAAAGACAAGTGGAAATGAGAGGAGAATTGAGGAGACGCAGAGATGGGAAAAAGGATGGAAGGATGATTTGAAAAAGACTGTGGGAGAAAGAAGGAAAAGACAGAGGAGGTGTAAATCACATTAATGAATAAGCTTCATTAGTCGTGCTCATTAGCGTCCTAAGCACGGATTAATTTAACTTCAGCCGACTTTGGAGAAGCCTGGCGGCCATGATGGGACACAGTTTGATTACACACCTGGATGTTTGAACACTGACACCTTTTATTCTGATCAGCAGCGGAAAGACTGCACGCATTTTGTCCCTGAGTAAGAAATCGGAGCATCTGCAAAGAAACTTCTTCCTTTTTTGGCTTGTGAGCTGGTTTCCTGTTATGTTTTTCTTGCTCCACAAGGAAATCAGACCTGTTTCCTTGTTACCGTACATTTCGCTTTTGTATCACGTTTCATTATTTTCTAAATCATCAAACGTTGGGGGGATGTAATTCTCAATCCTCTTCCTGTCTGTGTGTTTGTTTTGTTAACAGGCGGACCCCCAAGGCCGAGACATCGCCATCCGCCCGTTCCTGGAGCACTGTGAGAACACCCACATGACTATTTGGCTGGGTATTGTCTATGCCTACAAGGGACTGCTAATGGTGAGAGGAGAAAACAAACTTTCATTGTGTGCTCAGTCCAGAACACATCAACGCACAATAACACTCTTATATGAACACACTGTACAAATGTATCTGCTTAAATGACTCTCAGTAGCCTTATTAATGTGCATGAATGATGTTAGCTGAATAACTAAACATTTAATCGTCTCTCTTAAAGGCTATATTCTAAAATGGGTGTTAATAATAAAACCCAAATAACTACTTTAAAGACACAGTAAAATTAAAATGTAATTTCCCATGTTTTAATTCTGTCTATGTGTCTTAATTATCAATTCATTGCTTGTTTCATGATTATAATCCCTTTCTTTTCCACAGAGCATAAGCTACCAAACATAAAAAAAAATGTTTAATGGCTTGTCTTGAACTAAGGGATGGTTCCATAAATTCAACCCATAAAATTTGATTTGGGGTTTGATCTTACCCTGCCAATCATAAAAACTGCACTTGACCGTTTGCTGGTGTGTGTAGCAGAGACCAGCTTGAAATGTGGAGGCCAACAGTCCTGCTGCACTGAAGATGTGTATCAATTGATAGCTGTCTACAATATTTTGCTGTATTTGCTAAACAACACCAATATTTTACCACAAAGTATTATCAGTAGAATTTGATAAAAATGTCTCCTAACACATCATGTTTCATTTTGAAAAAAAAACACACAATTGATGCTAAAAATGATCTGATTTCCTTTTTATTTTGACTTCAAAGAACCAGACAGTTCTTTGTGGACATACGGATATGTTTGTGAGAATGTGGGTCTAACTTATCTACAATCCTGACATGGAAAACAACGCCCTTTCAAAGTCCTCATCTAAACAAGCACTTTTAGAGACATTTGACATACATGACAGAACCTTTATCAACTATTTCCGCCAGTGCAAGCATGCTGCCATGGCCCTTTTATTTTATTTTTTACATTGGATGAACTAAATTAACATAAAAAAAGATAGATGCAGGGATACTAATAAAAAGATAATCTAGGCTACAAATAGGATGGGTTTTGTGATAATGTTAACATTGGATAAGACATAACTACCTTCACTGTTCTGCTGAGACGAAGGAAGCACCTATTGAACGATGTTTCAGCTTAAAGAGTAACCCTGCTAACTGGTGACTTTCACCAGAAGGCATCTTTGGTTGTTGTAGTTTCTACAGCTATTGAAAACTCTCTAGCAAATTACTTAGTTATCATGAAAGAGGCATTTTATGAGTACATTTTGTCATTTTATTGAAAAAATAAGTGCATTAGCTAGAACTCTTGTCATGTTTCAACTAACAGCTGTTGTTGCTGACAACCTCTGATGCATTTGTTTAAAATTCACCAGATAACAGGGTCACTCTTTATACTGAAACACTGGTAGAGTACAGCATCAAACACGTGGCATTTCAGATATTTAATACCATGCTGTATCTGCAAATGTTTCAGCATGTTGCTGGTGTTTCCACTCTAAACATCACCCTCTATTAAATGTAGCAGAGGGCAAATGATGCCGATGGTGGGAATTGGTTGGAACTGGTTCTCAGTTGCAACCAGTTCTTGATTCACGATTCCCATCTCTAGTCCAGACAGACTCTAGTTGCAGGATTCATGCAATGGTAAGCTAACAGCTGCTGCCTGCAGCTTCATATTCAGTCTCCTTTGAGAAACTTTTAGTTTTTAATAATTTTGGCACCCCCTGTAGACCAAGAAGCACGTTGTATCTGATTTCACCCTGTGTTCTTCTCACTCTAAAATCTCTGCAGAAGAAATATAAATAAAAAGCCCCCCCACACTGGCCAGTTGTACATTACAAATAACCCTACGGCCACAATCAATCTTACTGCTGATGGTCTTGTTTGGTTCCTTTAATTTTAGGTGATATCAAATTAGTGTCTTATGGCTTCATTGACCCCTGCTCTGCTTCTCTCAAATCCCTGGCAAATAAAAATGTAATTAGTTCTGACAATCATCATGATCTGTCCCTCAAATTTCCTGATTGGTACGTTGTTTGCTGCTGCATTTTGAAACTTTTCATTACTGGAAGATTTTATTTCTCAGAGAGCTGTTGGTACTTCAGGGAGATAATGAGCATTTACCCTTGTACAGCCTTTCATTTCATTCATATTTAACAAGGGCATTTATGGACTTAAGCCTATGGGATATAACTGGAACATTAACATTTTCTATTTCCCTACCATATTTTAGTTTAATACCTTCATAAAGCAGGAGTATGTGACTGTAGCCCTCACTTTATTCATTATGAGAAAGAGACAGAAGTAAGACAGAGCCGTTTATTAGAGTTGAAGTATTGAAGTGAAATGATGACAACAAGAAAGTGAAGTGTCTGCATAAAATAATTAACAGAGGGCCTCATTTGTATGAAACACACATCGCAGAAAAAAGAAGCTTTCACACATAAACAAACATATGAATTAATACATACAAACTACATCTCCATTACCTCACACATCCATACACACACTCCCCTACCTGAGGTTCACTAATCCTTGATGACTGCTCCAATAATTTCTCTGCTTGTCGTTCCACTAACTCTCATTTAGACTTTACAATAAGCAGACAGGCCTCTTTACACAGCACACAGTGAATTATTCAGCAGGCTGCTGCTCCTGCAACTTTAATGCTCCACCAAACAAACAGTTCACTCTAAATAAACATTTTACAAGCCTGAAACCTAAGGCTGCTTTGGAACGATGTCTTTAGATTATCTGTCTCATCTCTAAGACTCTTTCAAATAATGGATTCAATTTTGTATTGATTTCTTTTTAAGCGTATCCTAAAGCTGAGTGAAAGTACTGGAAAATGTATTATCACCACTTGTACCTGAATAAAATTTATGAAGGGAAATAAATACTGAGCAATAAAACATTAACAGCTTCAATAAGTAATCATTTGTTATGATAAATCTGGTTTGTACTCCCCTCAAACTTTTTATCAAACGGTTTCCTCCTCTTATCTTTTCTCTGACAGTTGTTTGGCTGTTTCCTGGCGTGGGAGACAAGAAACGTGAGCATCCCTGCTCTCAATGATAGCAAATACATCGGGATGAGTGTTTACAACGTTGGCATCATGTGCATCATTGGAGCTGCAGTGTCTTTCCTGACAAGGGACCAACCCAACGTCCAGTTCTGCATTGTAGCCCTGGTGATCATCTTCTGCAGCACCATCACACTGTGCCTGGTCTTTGTTCCTAAGGTTAGTTTCTATTTCAAAGAGGAGAACATGTGCATAGAGAAATCAGCTTTGCATTGAAGCAGAATACTTGGTTGGTTTATCGCTACAACCACACTACGCCTGGAAGCTAAAAATGCTGCACAAACAATAATATTCTCATAACCTCTCTTCCAGTTTATCACTATGAGAACCAACCCTGATGCAGCCACACAGAACCGGAGGTTAAAGTTCACCCAGAACCAGAAGAAGGAAGACTCCAAGACATCCACATCAGTCACCAGTGTCAACCAGGCCAATACTTCACGACTGGATGGGCTCCAAACTGATAACCACCGGCTCCGCATGAGGATAACAGAGGTGTGACTACTATATTCGGAAATTATTTATTTGCCTTTGATATGTAGCACAGATTTTCAGAAAAACTTCAACAAGATAAATATAAAATTAAGAAAAAAAGTATTTTAGCTGTACTTCTGAAAGTTTAATCCGGCTAGCTATTCTGTAGACTCTTAATTTTCAAGTATTAGTTGTTTCCTTCATTACCACCTCCAAAGAGGCCATATTTTTCTTTGCCATTTGTGCCCCTGTTTGTATATTTGTCACTCTGGGCATGTGTGGGTTTCCTTCTGGTACTCTGGGGCCCTCCCACTCTCCAAAAACATGCTCGTTAGGTTGGCTCATGGCTCTAAATTGCCTGCAGGTGTGAATGGTTGTGTGTATGGTTTTCTGTCTGTATGTGTGATTGATTGGCCAGGGTCACCCCTGCCTCTCGCTCACTGGGATTGACTCCACCCACTGCCCCTTATGACCCTTAAAGGTTAAACAAAATGGATAATGAATCCATGGTTGGATTCTGTAATTACAGAGCAATATCGAGATACTGGCTGGATTATAGTGTCTGCATTTCTTTCCACTTGTTACCTCGTACGTTGTCTGTGGTTTCTTTAAAGTATCATACTGAGATAAAGTTTGTTTCCAAAAATCCTGCCGCAAGGCAAAAGTCTTTTACCTTTTTTTACTTTGTTTTTCAACCTAAAGAAGTCTTGAATCAGCCTGTGGTCCATAACAGCTAACAAATCCAGAGCACTTGATAATATTTGATTGAAGACCACACATAAAAGTATTCCTGAGAAGAATTCATGCACAATTGGTTCAAAATATATCACTCCTCTTCTCTATTTGACTCCCAGTATAAAAAAAACAACTATAATTAAACACATTTCTATTTTTGTCTGTTTAAAAGTTGGACAAGGAGCTGGAAGAAGTTACTATGCAGCTGCAGGACACCCCTGAGAAAACGCCCTACATCAAACAGAACCATTACCCAGACGGCAACAACATCCTCAGCATACGCAACTTCACGGAAGGCAAAGGTGAGACAGTTGTTTTAGGTGCTAATGCCACTCTTTACTCTAATTCATACAACCAGTGTAACCAGATCTCTTCAAGGCGTCCAGCTCTTCTTAAAGTTGTCACTTAAACAAAGTTTAAGATACGACTGCTTATATAGCACAGGTAGTTTTTATTGTAAATCATTTATGTGTAAAAAATGTGAAAAAATGACCAAAATCATCATACATTACTGCATATTTACTCCTTGCTATGCTTATGCTATGTTTGCATATTTAGCAACAGTAAAGGATTCTAATGCTGCATCTCAGAGCAGCAGATTGATGGAATACCTCAATGCTTTTTTCACTGCTCCTGTCAGCTGTAGAGGAAAAGAGAATCATGAGCAGTCTGTCTGACAGCCAGTCTGTGACGTCTCTGAGAATGAGTCACAAGATTAGCTGCAATACCTGCATACTTCACTGCTGCTTAGCGAGTTTAACACTTACTGTAATCAGAATTTTAATAGGTCTTGCACCTTTATACCAAAGTGGATCAAGACTTGATTTTACACCTTATTTGTTGCTGTTTTGTGCTTGCTGAACAATCTAATTCAGAAAGTGATTGAAAACAGATAGAGGGGAAAAAAAGGAATACATTACAGGGGCTATAACAAAAATTACATTTAATATCCCTCTTATTCAATAGAGAAACTTTGAAGATTTACCCTCTCAACATCTCTGCAATATGATAATATAATGTCATTTGTTCATGCAAATATATGCCATAAACATTGCAGGCTGTCCAAATTGATACAGCTGCACCTTAAACGTTATGATGTTGTGTTCCTGGAAATTGAATCTGTGAATGGTTCCACTTCAGTAGCATCACTTTGCGTTAGGCTCCATTTTAACAGACACAGGGCGACAGGGATGTACAGCAGCCATATTCAGCACGTCTGATGCACGCCACCGCTCAAAGCCGCTCTTGGGGATGTCTAATGGATCTGTCTGATTTGGAGAAGGTAAAAGAGTAAAACAGCTGCACTCGCTCTGCGGATTGGGAGCAGAGCGAGCTGGAAGTGTTTGAGAAGTTCCTCATCTGTGAAAGTTCCCAGTTATGCAACAAACGGATGGCAGTTAGTGGATACATGCTCAAAGCAATGTGTCCAATGTTCCTTTGTTTATTGGTTCTTTTCCCCTGCTTTTCTGTTTCTTTTTCTTCTCTGTCTTTTTTCTTTTACATTTGCTCACACTTAATAGACACATACACTCCTATGTAAGCTTAAGTCTTTAAAAGGATATGTAGTTGAAATTATATGATTTACTAGATTAACAACAATATGAGCATGTCTGTAATGTTGCACAATTGATTGATGGAGCTGTTCAGAGTTTTATTTTTATGGATCAGATAGGATGCAGGAAGTAAAAGTAGGATACTACATCAAATGTTGTTTTTGCACAGATTTATTGAAGGATGTAAAAGATTGTACAGAACATCTTAAAGAGCTGCTGTAGCCCTGTTCAATGTCATTTTCATTTTCATAACATCAGGGTTAAGCATAATTTAAGAAAATACACTGTCATATTTTCCGTTTGATGAAGACCATCTCGGTAAAGACCTGGCAGGAGCTGGCAGTTGACACTGGGCTCTCTTTGGTGAAGTAAAATTTAAATAGCGTGAGATCATAAAAATTAATCTATTGCAGACAGCTGCTTTTTAAGTGCTGTCTCCAATACTGTAAGTTGTCAAGTGAGTACAGAGACAAATATAGCCAGACACCTCTATTTTAAATGATTTTGAGAGAGGTACTATTATAGAAAAAAAAAAAAATGTGACCAATCATTTGTATCTGTAATCTATATATATTTATATTGATGTTTATTGAATCGTGCTCACTTATGACTAGTGTAACACAACAGGTGCATCCCAGAAAACAGAAAAACATGAAAAAACTCAATATTTCTCATCAGTTATTAAAGTAAGTGAATATACAGTATTCTGGCCTCATTACATGAAAACGAAAAACGGTCAAGCTTTTTTTTCAGTTTTTTTGGTTATTATGATTATTATGCAAACTGCTGAAAAAAACATATCTCAAATGTTATAATATCTCATTTTAAGTTAGAAGAAATTGCTGTTCAAACATTATTAATACTGTGCACCTCCAAAACCAAAATCATGGTTGACTTGTCAGTTGTCCAGATGAAAATCTTTGACCCCCTCCACAGGAGGAGAAAGCCACAGAAGGTCATTGCTGCAAAGTCTTGTTGTTCAATCACAGAGTGCTGTATCAAAATATACAAGGAAAGTTGACTGGAAGGAAAGAGGAGCACGTGCAACAGGAATGGCCGCAGCCTTGTGAGGATTATCAAGAAAAGTTGAGAACTTAGAAGAGCTTCAGACGGAGTAGACTGAGGCTGGTGTCAGTGCATCAAGAGCCACCATGCACACACGTCTACAGGGAAGAAACTAGAGACATAGTCACAAGCGTCTCATCTGGCTTAAAGAGAAAAAGTGGTCCAAGGTCCTCTTTTCGGATGAAAGGAAATTGTGAATTTCATTCAGAAATCAAGGTCCTAGAGTCTGCTGGAAAAGTGGAGCGGCCTAAAATCCAAGGTGTTTGTGAAGTTCCCACAATCTGTGTTGATTTGGGGTTCCATGTCACCTGCTTATGTTGGTCCAACATGTTTTATCATGTCACAAGTCAATGCATAGTACTTCATGCTTCCATCTGTTAACAAGCTTAATGGAAATACTGACTTTATTTTCCAGCAGGATTTAGCCCCTGCCCATGGCGCCAAAACTACCACCAAATAGCTGGCTGACCATGATATTACTGGCCAGCCAACTCATCTAACCTAAACTCCACAGAGAGTCTGTGGAGTGTTGTCAAGAGAAAGATTAGAAACAACTGATACAAAAATATAGTCGAGCTGAAGGTTACTATCAAAGCAACCTGTGCTTCATAACAACTTAACACTGCCACAGGCTGATCACCTCCACACCACGCTGCAGTAACCCATGGTAAAGGAGCCCCACCTTAGTATTGAATGTATAAATGAACACACTTTCAACAAGATACAGTAGTGATTCTGTGAGTCCTGTAACCTTTATAAAGCCATTTTAATCAAACGTCAAACAAAAAGAGGCTTAAAATGTTCCACTTTAAATATAATGAATATGACAAAAATAAATGTCTACCTTTTTTAATTAAATGAAAAAAAAAAGTTTTTTCCACATTTTTTTTTAGATGCACTTGTAATTATTCTGAACAGTAAATTATTATTTTTTTATCATAGGTTTTTGGCAGCTATAAAGATCAATGCAAACTGGCTTTTTCATTATAAAGGGCTATCATTTATGCATACTAGACAAGTCTTTTAATATAACATAAAAAAGTGTATCTACTTGTATTTGCTGCATATGTACAGAGTCTACTTTGCATGTAGTAATCTTCTGAGGCAGGTATCATCTCAAACAAAGTCTGACCTTGCTAATACTCTTTTAATTCAGAGAGAAGCGGATGAGTCTCTGGGTTGTTGAAGGTTCATGATAATGATCTTGCGAAGAGGGAGGCAGAAAAAGAGTTCAGACAAATCATTAAGTGCTGCTGGAAAACGTCAATCTGACACACATTATGGAAATAAAATCACAGGTCATTAAACCTCCTTTAAAGATCAGCAGCATATAAACTCTGAGGCCTCAATCTGCCTCTGCTTGGCACTCATCATCGTCATCATCTTCATCATCATCATTGCCGGCTCCTAACTGTGGTCATCAGTATTCATAAGAGAGCCGGTCTAAATGTGTTGGTGGGCCGTGAATGAGAGACTGTTATAAGAGTAGAACGCTGTGTCAACAGCGATTACGCTCACTCACAGGGTGAGTGTTGATCTCTCTCCGGCTGTCTTCATGAATATGCACCAACACATGGAGAACATCAGCGGATGACAGATGAGGTGTGGTTTTCTGACACACCGGCCTCTGAGACCTGACTTTAGGCTGAAAGTCAGAGGTTGTTAATTAACAGCACTAGGAGCATTTCATATCATGTTAAAGTCGGTTTGAGCTCTCTCATACTGTGCTGCAGTGGTAATCCTTTAACATTTTGGACGTTTTTTGCAGATGTATTTTTGAAACTTCTAAACCTTTGACCTCTTCAAAAGTAATGAGTTTACCAGTGCCTGCACTGGTATTTCTGCTCACTGTGAAATCTTTAATTGGAATAGCTTTAAATGCTTAAAATAATCCAAGCAGCATGAACTACAGTGTAATGTACTGTAAGTTAACTCATCATATTTATTGATGAATGTTCTAATAAAGTGCCCTGAACAAACGCTACAAAGGACTGGACTTTTTATGGTTACATTTTGCAACATAAACACAAAATAGATAAAAATCAAAGCCATTCAAAAAGT
This sequence comes from Notolabrus celidotus, assembly GCF_009762535.1. Classification (NCBI taxonomy): domain Eukaryota; kingdom Metazoa; phylum Chordata; class Actinopteri; order Labriformes; family Labridae; genus Notolabrus; species Notolabrus celidotus. The sequence goes on along the minus strand of NC_048287.1, from coordinate 15,684,861 downwards.
GTCCAGTTGTTGTTTGAAATATTTGGATTTTTATTATTTGGAGTGTTTTAATATTTTTGTGCAGCGTCAAAGGCATTCTGAAGCAAACCAAACTGAAGGCCCTTTATTGATGTTTTTTCTCATTTTAGGCCTGTCATTATTTGAGTTTCTTCAAGTGTCATATATCTGTGAAATCAACCTTTGTTTTGTACATTTTGCAAGTTATGCTGTGACTTTAGTATATATTAGTTAAACCCAATACTTGTGTTAAACAGCAAGATCTTAGCTGCCCTCTGCTGCTAAATGCAGTTTCACCATCATAGTTGATCTGTTGCACAGATCAAGGAAGAAATTATAAGTGTAATACAAGTGTTAAGGTTAAATTCCTGGGCTGGGCTTTGGTACTTGCAACATTTCAAATGACCTCAACAACTTTCTTTTGGGCATGAGAACAGATTCTGAATCCATGATAAAATATGAATACCTGTGGATGTGCTCTTAATACAACTCTGAAAGCGTCAAGGTTAGGCTTTTTTCAAAACCCAAAGACAAGCCTGCTTCAAAATAGTTCAGCAAGCTCAGGTGTCCAATCAGGTCATGCAGTGCTGTGATTAGATAATCAGGTCAGCGAGTTCTGGGGAATCTGGGACAAATCAGGGGAAACCTCTTTACTTTTCAGGTAGAATTTTTGAAAAATAATTTTCTGCAATCTCTCCTCTGTTTCAACCTTAATGCATGCCTCCCCCTGCAACATCCCTGAGAATGCAGAGATCATCTTGGGAGTCCCTGAATGAGAACAGTTTGTTTTTATTCTTCATAACTTCCAAACTTATTTTCTTTTTGCTTCAGTCTTCACGTTGTGAATTCATCCCACTCAGGTGCTTTGAGTACAGACCTAAATGTATGATTACATTATACAATCTGTCTCCAGGAGAAAGGAAACTGACAGATTTAAAGTGAGTTGACAGATATTTTTGACATTTTGTCAGATGCTTATTATGACTATTACTGCACCTCATGTGTTTCTACATAAAAGCTGTTTAAAAGAGCAATTTTCCCTTTAACCACAGACTGTTCAAAGGAACAATGCAGCCTCTTTGTTTCAAAGGTCAAGTCAATGAAAAGTACCTGAAACCTGCATTCTTTCTGGAGGCAGCTCCAATAGTTACAAAGCAAATGCTGATGGCTGACTATTACCTATGTTAACATTTTCCTTGTCAGTTTATGGTCGAAACTGCTAGTTCCAAGTCTTCTCCAATACATTCATAAATATGGTCCCAAACAGGATACACTTAGCAATAAGAAGGGAATATTTTGGGCATAGCTTCCTTCAACTGTCAGAAAGCATAGTGTAATAACAATAATTGGGCTGCCTGTCATTCAAATATGACTATTTCTGGAGCCAAAACACCAAGATGATGATGGCAACCAGTAGATGACATCATCCTGACTATTCCTACTTCCTTTATGCAACATAACTGTTGAACTTCTGTATCATTTAAATAAATCATAAGTGGCCACAGACCCAGATCAAAATATTGGTCAGGGGTTTTTGGGTTCAGCTCCAACTAACTTAGATGCCGTTCCTCCTGACTTCCAATCTGAGGGCTTGATCTACTAAAGGTTTGGGTGTATAAAACACGTACAAACTTGAAAGCACGCGCAAAGCTGATGTACTAACCGGGTGCACCGAGGATTGCGTCTGTCAAATGAGCAAAATAGCACGCACAATCCATTTAGCGTGTTTGCCTTCATGAATATGCAGAATACATGCAGATTATCAGAACACGCAAAAAACTGGAAGGAGGAGATGCAATTGTAAACATTTAGCACACGCAATGTGATTTATTAAACCTGAAACCAATTGCGGTCTGTGTTTTTTCGTCTATATTTAGCACGTTTAAAAGGCAGGTGCAAACCGGCACAGCTTTACACACAAATGGCTGCAGTCATTGTGGCGAGAAGGTGGCATAGGTGTAGAGTCATCCATCAGATTGCAAAAAGTATTCCCAATATGAGCCAATTATGACTCATTCACACTCCTTAAGTGTTTATTTGTACTGTTTTTTTAAGTCATCATAATTATACTAACTGTCTGAAAATGGAGGAGCTGTTTTCATGCTCATAACTACTCTCTCTCTACAAACAGCTGAAGAAACAGATGTGGAGTTAGACTCAGGAATTAGGACCACAGGCTGGCCTGAAACTTCCCTTTTATGTCATGTCTCAGGTACTGGGCAGGTGCAGTCTCTGAGCCTATCGTATTTTTTATGACGCTTATGTGTTTTTCCAATACAGACGGAGAGAAGTCGATACTAAAGAACCATCTGGAGCAGAAGCCTCAGGCGCAGTGGGGCTCCATGGATCCTTCAAGAATAAACAGAGGTCCCCTAGAGGATATCAACTCGCCAGAACAGTGAGAACTTCCATTTCTTTAGCACCTCTACCCCAGCAGCTTTCTCCCCCCCCCTTACCCCTGTCTTGTCAGCTTTCTCATCAGACTACACGTCATATGTATCGCAAGCACCAGCAGCTCTCAGGCGGTTGCTCTGGCAACAGCAGCTCTGTGAAAGAATTGAGCAGCCCTGTACTTTTCTCTCCCACGCTTAGCGACATACATTTAAACCACTTAGAGTGCATGTGTAGTCTCCCACCATAGAAAGACGTGCACTACAAACACCAACACAGGCAAGTAAAGTGTGCACATTTAGACATGCAGCATGTTGATTTGTTGTACCTCACTCCATCAACACAATCAGGCTATGTCTGCAGATCTACATTCACTATGCATAAGGCTACAAAGCTGAAGGATGATGACTTCATCAATGGGGGGACACCTCATGCATCATTGAGAGATCTCCCTCTCAAACTCATTTAACCATGAACAAGAGAAAAATGTACAGCGCAGAGGGATGGAGAAGTGAGGGACAGCAGACGAGGGGGTAAAATATTAAAGAGGGGGCAGTTAAAGAGAGCATATAGACTAAGAGAAAAAGGGTGTTTAGATGGGAAAGAGAGGCAGGAGATAAGGAGAAGGAAGAGAGAAAGAAAGAGGTAAGAGACTCACAGAGGCTTATGTAACCAGTGATTTACAGCTCACATTGGGAAGCAGCTCTGAAAATAGACAGGGAGGAGAACAGAAGTAAAGGAACACTCGGAGCTATTCCCATGCTGCATGAATGTTTGATCACATGGAGGGAGGGGAGATGAAGAGGCATAGAGAGAGACAGAGGAGATAAAAAAGAGAGAGAAGAGGTAAAGACAGATGGTTTGTGACATGATGACGGCAAAGTCACACACCAGGAACACGTTGTTATTACGAGTGGTGTCTGTGTCAAACATGTTAACAAAAAATTATAACAGTCTGTCATAGCCAAGATAAAATGTACTTACATCACAAATAGAACCAATGAAGATAACTGGCCAGGAGTTCACCTAGTTATAGCATTGTCTGGGTCTATGACTGAATTATATACCCCCCCTTCTTCATTTTTTACATAACTGGTATTTGGTTATGTAATTTACTTGCAAACGGATGAAAGTCGCGCGAGTACTGGCGAGGTAGGGTGCAAACTGTCACAGCAGGCGGAAGCATGCAATTGTTCTTTTTGTAGGATGATCCCAGAAGCTGGGAGGCATGGGGGATCAGGGGTTTAGTAAGGAAGAGGGAAGGAAGGGATGAGGGTACTGAAGAGTAAAGGAAACAATAAGAAAAAGGGGGCTTTTGTTAACTTTATTTGTTGTTAAGCTGGGTTGTGAAATCAATAGTAGCAATAGCAATAGTTTGATAAGGCTCCAGTGAGCAGTGGCGGAGCCAGGGGGAGGCTGATGGCCACCTCTGAAATCTGATTTCCCACCCCAGTGGCCACCCTGAAATTCTTCACCATGATTTGCTATTTGCGTTGTCAGAAGCAATACTTATATTGAAATCAGCTATTTGGGTTGTGTTTCAACAGGCTGCAGAGACAGTAGCTTCTTTGCATTTTAAAAGAAATCATTTCCTTTTGTTGAGGATTTTAATGGGGACTTTGGACAATCATCTTAATTTTTGAGTCCTCAAAGAGTTAAGTTTAGCAGATTTAAATGTTCCTGCTCTGTTGAGATACTTTTTAACATTAAAAATGTACAACAATATAAACATTTTTAAATTATTTTGTACAAGAAGTTGAAATAGATGTGATTATTGATTGGAGATAACCCCCCTAGGTTTGGGGTAAGTCCACAATGTTTACTATGCCTGGCCAACCCTACAATAGTCAGTGCCCCACCCCAGTCAAAACAGTCTGGCTCTGCCACTGCCTGTGAGGAGTTTTTAAATGGTAAGGAAACAGACTGAAATTAATAATGAAGACTCTATAGTGATCCAGTCCATCAGAGAGAAGACTGATATATGCCTGTCACCCTTGCAGTGAGGTAGGTGTCATGAAAGGCAATTAACAGTATAGGACGAAAACAGCCATTTCTAAAAAGAAATCTACGCCAAAGTGTCGTTGTAAATTGGACCTTAGACACTAGAAAAAAGATGAGTTTCTTTTTTTGGGGGGGTCAAAACACCACTTTCACATATACAAGACGAAATCTGCAAAGAGAGAAGAGGTCCATTCACAGCAGACAAAACAAAAATATTGACTTTCCTTTTGGATTAAAAAGTATTTCAACTGTATGCACCACCTCTTGACTGTGGTACAATAGAACCCTATTAAATTATTGTTGCATGTGTCCTTCCTAGTAGTATGTCCAATGATAATAGATTATACTGAAGGTGGGTGTTATGTACTTCATGAACTACAGGGAAGGGTACTGTAATTTATAGCAAGCAAGAACTTTTTAGGATTGTGTATGTCAAATGTAATCCTTTATCACACAAAATTATATTCATATTGGATAATTTTGCAGCACTTTTTACATTAAACTTGCCATATGACACTCCAAGATATAATGTGCCTTTTATGTAACCAGACAGAAGGTAAATATATGAAAGTCAGTGAATAATAGTACTTGAATGAATATAGGTAGTCGATTTCTCTGTCTAACATTGTAACTTTTCTCCACTATCTGCAGCATACAGCGTCGACTGTCCTTGCAGCTGCCCATCCTGCACCACGCCTACTTACCTTCCATAGGAGGGGTTGATGCCAGCTGCACCAGCCCCAATGGCAGCCCTGGGTCCAGTCCCCGGCACAGACACATGCCCCCCTCCTATCGGGTAATGGTCTCCGGCCTGTGAGCTTCATTCCCTCCCCCACCTGGCTCTTTGCAGAGGAGACATATATGGTTCTTTTTTTTCTACAACGAATAGACTGATATCATCAGCGTATGTGCGTATTTTGTCTCGGAACAAGGAGGACAGGGGTAGAAGTGAGGGAGGGGGGAGGGCAAAGTTTCACTCTTCACCCCAGCCTCTCTTGAGAACTGAAACCCTCAGTCAGGAAGGGGTGGGAGGAAACAGAGTGGGCACTGGATGACCCATATAAACTCCCATGATTCACAGCAAAGTCCCCTTGTTCAGCTGCTCCCCTTGCATATACACATATGCACGGTCAAACGAACATCTACAAATACACACACATGCACAAATACAGTGACACCCCAACAATGGTGGAGCAGCCCTGACCTGACGTGTAGCCTTATCTGCTTCAAAGGGGGGGTAGTCTGTTGCTGTTCTGTTATCTGTTTGTATGTTGGGCTCACTGCGACATGTGAGCTGGTCATCTAACTCGAGTATTTCACTGCTGTGGTGACTGGATACCGGTGTGGAGACATGGAATTTACAAAACCCAACAAAGGAAATCATCCAATTTACTCCTGTCCCCTTCCCATCCTTATGGAGACATGTAAATATCTTCATTTCTGACTTTGATGTACTGTAAGCTTTGTATATGCTGTGAATGGACAATTAAAGCAGTTCATAGTGTGGAGCTTGTAACAGAAGCAGGCTTTTGTTGGAATTTCCAATGGGAGCTTTTAGACCATGGCACCCCAGGAAGAATTAGACACATGTATGAAAGAGATCTAAAGTGATTTGTGTAACTGTTAAAAAATTAGCTCATGGGCAGCAAAATAAGATACATGAAAGCTTGTGAGTCACCCATCATAAAAAGGCACCAGGGGCCCGTTCCTTGAACTAGAAGTAAGATGCACACAGCTCTTTTTTTCCACTTTGCTCAATTTTGCAGCACAGGTTTCTTTAGAGATTTCACACCAGGCTTTGCATATGCCGGTCATGTTTTACAACTTGCTTAATATGTGCTCAGAAAGCATGATACACAAAATATTGATGCTATACCTTTTCAAAGGTCTCCAAGGCCGCAGATTTTTAGAAAATAGAGCTAAAAGACACCGCAAGAGTGTTTCACAGTAAATTGTGTGTGTTATATGCCAAGAAATGCACACATTCAGATGTACACTTAAAACGCAAGAGAGCACCTATGAATCAGGTGCTTTTTGATGAGTGGTCTTCATAGACTGTTATGATGTCCGTCCGGCTAACCAGCACAGACAAGGGTGACTGGGTCTGTGTCAGTGGCAAAAGGGCACAAGACTCACACTTCAAACGAATCTTGTGGGAGAATTCAACTCAAGAAGGGAGCTGGAAAGGATGTAGGTCGACAAGTTCCACATCTAGATTAGATAAAAAGGTTGACCTGAATTTCCACGAGTGGTAGTAAAGGCGATGCACACATGAGCCTCGTGTTAGAGCCCCAACCGGCTGTAGCTTTCAGTTCCAAGACACTGATAGACCATAAAGCACAGACACAGGGCTTTCTTTCATATTGTGTGTCATGAAAAGTCACCTCACACTTAGCAACAGTGAACGTGCCTCAGTTGCTATTGAAAACTGGGCTGTCGAATTCAGCCCAAGACGGCTGCACTGGGCTAGACGGTCATCAGCACAGTGTTGTCATGTGTTTTTTGTACAACTGTCCTCATGTGGGAGAAAAGTGAACAGGGACTCCGGACAATAAAGGACTTTATATGGAGTGTGCGAAAGTTTGTTCTCAGCATATGTTTCACCATTGGTGTCTTGGTTTTTAGTTTTGAAGGCGTCTGTTGAGCGCTGTGCCTGTTGTCTTATATTGTAGCCTTCAGGACCCACACTACATAACTAGGGTGAAAATGGCACTGAAACTGTAACAAACAACATCGGCCACACATCTGTATATTGTACAACGTGTCATAGATTTATTTCAGTTCAACGCCTCAATGCATGGGACAGTGTGGGAGGACTTGGAGTGGACCTCCTCTCGGAGCAAGTATCTGATACTACAGAAATACTGTCAGTCTTCAGTCAAAGGGCCAGTCAAGGATACAGAGTTGGAGTGGAAACAAGCGAGCAGAGGTCCACCTGCTACGGACATATCAGGGTGACTTCCTGTGAGAGCTCCTCCCCTTCCAGCCCCTGCCAAGCACAGGAGCAGGGAAACCCCGAGCACAGGCCTCCAGGGGGTCATGGCTTCTCCCGCACCTTTTGCCAACCAGAAAATCACAGTCACTCCACAAGTGAGTGAGAGACATTGTCAGAGGGTTGGTTCTTCCTTCAGGAGAACAAAAAAACCAACTGCACATTTTATATATTACATTCTATGTGATTGTGTACAATTTGCTGATACCCTGATGATGGTGTCCATGTATGGATATTTGGTATTTGGCTTTCTCAAGACGGCATGAAATGAAATGTATAATTCACAGAGTTACCTCTGTTTTTGCAACTGTCGTGACAAATCCACTCTGTTGTGTCATCCTCTCACCTACAATTTGGTTTTCTGTTCCTTTACACAACATTTCAGTTCTTTTAACCTGTTGATCAGCTCACACACGTCAATGCCAAGATTCTCAGTGGACAAACATCATCATATCAACTATGCTACTGGTTTAGCAGTTATTCACTGAGGGCAATAAAGTGAAAGTAGTAGCAAACGATCAATCCTAATAACTCACTCCTGGCATTTACCAAATTACAAAATGACTTTTTTAAATCCATCTAAAATGCCAAATGCAGATCATCAGGTATGGTTCTGTTATTTTTTTTAAATGTGCCCTGATTTGTTTTTCTTTTACTATGATTTATTTGAACGTTTTCTTTCAACATAGATGATAAATTGTTCAAATGCAATTGTGATGGGTCAAGGGCTCATTATATCCTGTAATAATTAACGTAATGCTGATGGTTTGTATTTGCCACAAGTCTTTTTACCTTTTTCGTTTGAAGGTCCAAAGTGACATATACGTATATGATTATAACTTTGTATGTGTCATCATCAGGGTTTCTGGAGAACACGAAACATACATGTCCAAAAAATATAACAATATGACATATATATTTAGTGGAAAAACACACACAGGTCCATACTGTTACTGTTTTTGTCAGTTTGATATGTGGTATCACATGGAGTTCAGTTCAATTAAGAGTTTAAACGGTAAACAAAACCTATGTTAAATGCAAAATGTTAAAGAGGGGCAATAACTTGTTTTCTTATTACAGAAAGAATAGAGAACTATATATATGTATATGTAAAAGATCTTTACGTAAATTCATTTTTACATAGGAAATATTTCACAAATGCGCCACAAGGATACTTGGAAGTCATTTTTTTAATTTACAGTATCTGTAACTATGTTATGTACAGATGAGGTATAGATATGAAAAAGTTGTATAAAATAAGTATCACACTCGGAACACCTGAACATTTTTGAAGCCATTAGTTGTTATGGAGGGATTTGAATAACATTCTTCTTTTATTGTCTGAATGTTATGGACAGCCTTTACTTTTCACATCATCGTTAAATAAAGTGAGACTGAAAATAATACAGTGTTTGTTTCATCTGCACCAAAGTCTTTCATGTAGAATCATTCAGCTGGTTCTTCAAAGCAGATTTGCCTTTATGCTGTTTACTCAAAGGCAGTAAGTCAAGAGAAGAAACACCATCTGGGCTCTTCAAGTTGCTTAAGAGGACATCGGTTAAAACGATAAACAAATGTGTAATCTGCCTTTGAAGATTACCACCTGTTAGCTAGATACTACAACGCTATAAATAGCTACCCAGTGTTGCAACCTTTATCATGTTCTTACCTCCATTGAGAGTTCTCTGTGCCAGGTGAGGGGTACCCACACAACTCAAACATATTAAAGGAATGCTGGATGTGGAAAGTTCAGTGGCTCTTATGTCAGTGTTCTCGCCACTCAGTCTCACTCCTTTAATCCAGTGCACACAGTGCAGCAGGGGCTGTACTTTCCAACAGAGATGTCTACCATTGTATTATACCAATTTTTGGTGTCATAATTCAAATTAAACTTCTCAGAGGCATTACTCATTGGACAGAAATCAGCAGGATGAGATATTATTATATGAACAGAAATGATGTCCGACTTACATTTCTGTGACCTGTTCCGATTTTAAAGTTTTAAAGTCCCATCTGTCAACATGGAAGAGGTGGAGTTTATATACTGCAGCCTGACAATAGGGGGAGCTCTACATTCTCTGACTTACATTCTATGCTTAAATGAAGAAAATATCAAGCCAAAAACATCTGTTTATCCCAAAATGTTCTCATTATTTCAAAATGAGACCCATTGGACACATTCAATATTTAACTGATGATCATCCCAGACAGAAAAACTGCAACTGTCCACCAGGGGTATGGATTTGTATTAAGTTTTGTGTTTTCTGCATTAATGTTGCTCTTGCTGCTATATAGACCGCTATAGTAAGGTCTCCACTTTTCCCGCTGGATGCAGAAATAATTACATTTATGAGCAGTCTTTCTAGGTCATTGAGATAAGACGAAAACATGCTACAAGCACTCACACAGCCTTTGCTTCTGTTAAAGACCTATGCTTTGTCAAAAATGCAGCCACTGAATCGTATTTGTTTCTGATCTCTATCCAAAGGCTAAAAAACTAATAATGCAATGACTGCACCCATTTGGCATACTAGCCAGTCAATATAAAGACTCTTCTACCAAAAGGTATACCCAGTGTGCTGGCTTCCTGCTGCCCTCACACTGAGAGGCACACAGGAAAGGAAAAAATAAATTTGTAATGAAAAGCCTTGTACGAAGAGGTTGATGAATAATTGAAGTGTGAGAAGGAGCCCAGTGGCAAACAGGATGGAGTGTGTTTGAGTGTGTTCCTGACAGTGTCTCTTTGTGTTGGCGTCTGTCGTTGTGTGTCATTCATATGTGTGCTCAGGTCCTGTCTTTATTCTCACTTTCAAGTGCTTCCCATGTTGGAGCCAGACATGGTTGTCAACTGAGTTCTGGTCTCTTGAAGAAGCAGTGGAGAGTCTACTGAAACTTCAGCTGGCCAAACCTTAACTGCCATCTGTCTGTAGGGAAAAGACATCGAACACAGTCTTTTTTTCATGAACATCTCTTATATTTCATTTTTTTAAATCCAGCAAGACAGTATTTGTCACAAGAGCCCCTTTACCCTATCAAATGCCTTCATCTGTATGTAACTATACAAACATGGTGATACTTAAATAGACATAAAGTAGCTAAGTGTTTTTCTGTTTATGATATTCTAAATTACAAAGTTGCCTACTGTAGGAGTTAAACATGGAGGGGTCTATCTAACATTAAATGTTTAAATTTCTTATCTTTGGACCAAGTGAGTCCAGCTGTTTGGTCTTTATGCTAAACTAAGCTAAGCTATGCTAAATTAACTACCTGATGGCTGCAGTTGGCCATAAATAGTTATATCATGATAGTGATATTGATCTTCCCATTTCTCTCTGAAAAACAGAAGAAAATCCTTTTTCATGTTGAACTCCTTTAAGTTACAAAGTCTTTATGAAAATGTGCAAATCAGCTGATTATCTTGACTGTAACTTTTGTTTGTAAATTTCAGTCGGACTTCAAGGGTTTTGAAGATCTAAAATCCAGTCTTTCTCTGTTTGTGCTTATAATTTCAAATATACTACATAAGTTGGGTTGCTTCCACAGGAAGTAAGGCCTCAGTGCGTGTAAATGCTTCGTAACCTTCTCTCTTGACTCAGCAGGATCATGCTGTGCAAATGGAAGGCGGGTTGATTAAGTTGACCTGGGTGTCACATTCACTTTTGATGGCTTCATAGGGAAATAAAGCCGCCAGTTCTGTTTCTAGTTAATTCAACTCATGCACACATGCTCGTGTTCAGCTTCATTGATCTAAGAAACACACATTAATTCAATTTGAGCTTCTCTGACACAGTTTTCATAGTTTTTACAAAGAGGCACCTCAAAATGATAAAATGGTCTGTACTTACCCGGCCTCTCTTGCTTTTCGGCCCCTCAATTTTTAACACTACATGTTGACTTCATTCATACAGTGGTGGCAGAAGAAGCTGCTATGTTAAGTACCAAGCTGTCCATCAGAATCTAATCTTATCACTTAACAAGTAAGGGATAACGTAAAATGAACGGGTGGTTATGAAAATTAAAATTCTGGCAGGCTGAACAGGACTTCTGGAGATTAACATTTTTGCCACAGTGTCAACAGGCAGAGGTGAAATGTGCTGGAACTCCTTTCCATGAAGTAATTTGATATGAGGTATGTGATCAGGTTGTCCTTTGCGTTTCTTTTGTTGTTGAGGATTAACATTGTTGTCGTGGGGTTTTTACCAATCAGAATCAAGTTTTTTACACGATAATAAGTAAAACAGCTGGGTAACAATCAGCCCTCAGAGGTTGTTTCTCAACTCCAGTTATTTTCTCAAGTTGCTAGTCTGACTATCAACAAAGGCAAAATACGTAAAAGAAAGTCTTGGCTTAAAGTATTTTGTTGCTAACTGTTGGTTTATGCTGGAAGCCCCAAGAACTTTTAAGGCTGTATCGTCATCAGATGATAATGGATGGGCTCTGAGATTGCACTGTTTGAATTCTGCATCCTGTTTGACAAGTTTAATTTGATTGCCTGTCATCAGTCACAGGTCAGGTGGCCATGCTTAAGCTGTTTCACTAGCAATTTCAGCCTAGATTGGACACAAAGGAACATCTTGCTGTACTGAAGAAGGCTTAAAATGAACAATTGAGAGCAGTGCCTACCAGTTGTTAGAAAAATGAGTCCCCAGTTTTATCTACAGCTCATGAGCACAATCAGTCATGTTCCTCCCAGTAGGATGATCTATAATCACAAGCAGTCCCTTTACTTCCTGTCCTGTGACATCATCAAATTTATCTTCACACTTCTCATATACTAACTCTAAATATTTCAAAGATTTCTAAACCCCATAAAATCACCAGATAAATGCTGCTGAAGTGTCATATGAAGTTCCACTTTGATTCTAATCTTTTGGACCATTCTTAATGGGATTTAGTGATTAATGATGTTTTGTTGTAAACTGCCTGGAGTAACAGACTGTGTTTATGAAGTTTCCTTTGATCGTGATCTGCAGCTGCACCTGTCTTTCCATGACTAATTGTAAGTTGAAACAACAGTTGTATTGTTCCCACAGATGTCTTGACTACACTGCAAGAAACACTGAGGAAGAGAAATACATACACCCACTCACGCAAAAATAACTCAAGCTGATGTATGACTCATTCACAAACTACAGTAAGGTAACAGCACACACTTACTGTATAACAAACCCACAACAATCTGTCTGTCATTACAATGATTTGGACACTTAAATTTTTGTCTTTGTCTTGCAAAGGTTGAAACGTGACAAGGAAAGAGGCTGTCACTTCTGACTGAAATGTTACTATTCACGATGTAAAACAGACACTAACACAACAGCACAATGATATATTCATGCTCAGTGTTGTCTTGTCTCTTTCAAGTCCTTTCTTGGGCTGCTATCTGTTCTCCCAGTAACCTTTGTTAGTGGTTTATTACCTGTCCCGCTGGTTCCCATTTTCCCCATTAATCTGCAGCATTCAAGGATTTTCAGACAGGACTTCTAATCCCTCCTAGGCACCACATTATGGCGGTCTCACCTCATCAGGATGAGTGGTCAAGGACACACAGGAGAGGACATCATGGAAAGGAGCATATGCTTTATGGATTAGTATGCTAGTCAGAGCAAAGAGCTGAGAGCTCCTCACACACGTGGATGAAAATCTACCCGCAAGATGATCATACATGTTTAAATTGAAACATTACTAATAATGACTGAGTAATAACATGATGTAATGTATGATGTAAAAAATCTTCTTATATGGGCGTGTTGTCCTCAAACCTTCATGTTGCTGTTTGAAAAACAGACATTTCCTGTAGGAGTGTGTGAGGCGTGGGATGACTGATGCTTCCATATATACCAGGACACGTGATAAGAGGGAGAGTTATGGCCAGTAGTTACAATTCCCAGCAGATAAATGTATGGCTGACATGAAATGACAGCACATTGAGCTGAACCCACAGTAAATCCACAATATGGACTTCCTCTGTCCTTGAAAATTCCTTTAAGGATCCTCCTTTTTTCATAAGCAGGTGTTCCTTAATGTGAAACTGCAGAGTTCAGTAACAGGGCAGTGTAGCAAGGATTGCTTCTTCTCTGCTGAAGTGTTTAAATTCCTGCTTATAGTGCACTACACTCAGGCTGTTGTAAGTTTAATTCCACAAGGAAAACTTATCAACACTTGCTAAAAATGCTGCAGAGACAGCTGTTCTGAAAAATGGTATAAAACTAAGTTGTCTTAACCTAACTCTTGTTGACTTAAAGGGATGTTTCAGTTTTTTCAAGTGGGGTCGTAAGAGTTACAGTACACTATTGCTCGTGCTAGCCACAATGCGTGCGGTGAGCTCTTCCCCTTCAATGAGAAAATTCCCAGAGGACCGGCCGGCAAACTAGGCTACAATTCTCTGCGGACGGGGCCTCCTATTTCATGTAATTTCGCCAAAGTTAAGAAAATATGGTCCAGGCACTCCAGTAGAAAAACTTGGAGCTATTCAGTTTGCCATCAGAAACCCCCTTTGTTTGGGCACTATTTTCGGACGCACCTCGCAGACAGGTGTTCTTCCGCTGCATGAGCACGGACACACACCGATTTAGCCGACCCCACTTCAAAAAAACTGAAATATCCCTTTAAGGTAACAATAAAAATATGATTACGTATGTATTTTTACATTTTTGCTATGAACAATGTATATGTCCCAGGCTCTATATCTGTACTTTTCCTTTGCATATGTTGATAACCGTTTCTTCAATCATCTCTAATTTGAAGCTGGTGTAAAGCAGATGACCCAAGAATGTAGTCAAATCTGCTGAAATTTGTCCAGATGATGGCGCAATTTTAACAAACAACATTTTCAAAATGGAATGAATCTTCTTGAAAATTCCTGGATAATTTGAAAAGAAATCATACCACAGTGCTACAAAGCAGGCGGCGCTTCCGGGAGCCAAACAAATGTCTCCCCCAAACAAACACTCTTACTGAAGGTGCAAATCCACTGAAAGGCCACTATTACTGAACATGAACTCTAAAGGTTCAACTCTTCACAACATGTGGACACAACTAACATAATTTGTTTGCTTTTTCAAAGGGTTAGTTTGAAAATGTGTCAGATTTTCTCAAACTTTTGACAGAGCTTTCCTGTTCCTATCAATCTTCATACATGATCCAAGTAATCAATAAAAGACTAATACTCCATTCTTCTATGCCAGGGTATATTTTTTATGTTCTACTATTGGAGGTGCAGATTGATTAAAGACAACCACACCGCTACATGACTGTGAAATAAGGAGACAAAATAAGGTCAATTTAGCTATAGAAAACATTTAATTAATTTGTAATAAAAACAAATAACCACCATAAATCTGTGCAATTAATAAAATCCCAAATAACCAGAGAGACTAGTGTGATGATGATAACCAGATTTGTTACTGAAAAGCAACTGTTCAGAATACATTTGTTAACTTGGATATCCAGTCTGAATATGTGATGTGTGTAGATGTCCAGAAGCATTGTCTTCTCTGAATCTAAAACACTTTGAAGTGTCTAAGCAGAGTAGCTCCCTGGGGTCTTGGTGTTTTCAGTATCTCTCCCCCACCCTTCAGATCGGTTCAGCTGCGCTCAGACAGACTGCAGGGCACAACTGCTGTAGGTCTGTCCTGATACTGACCCATGACTTAACTGGCTGTCACAGGAAGGGGATGGCTTGCCAGCGAGCAGCTGTGGCCTCAGTGCCACAGAGCGGCCTGTGGCCCTCAGTCTGAGTGTCTCTCTGTGTCACAGAGACATAATAGTGTCAGTGTTGGTGGTGCTAAAGAGCCCGTCGGTTGATGTTGAAGATTTTGACAGAGTGGTCGGCACTGGCGCTGGCAAGCTGGACCCAGGAGCTCTCCTCCTCGGTTTCACTCTCTCCCTCAGTCTGTCTGTCCTTCCTGTTATTCTCTAGACCTACTAAGCCAGTGCGGGGCCTCCAGCGGAGCCTCTTCACTGCCAGGGAGTGACTTTGTCTGAGAAACAGTGTGTGATGAAGGCAAAAAACTGGAAACAGATTTTGGGTGCTGAACAAACATCACAATAAATCCAGAGACGTACCTACTACACATACAAATATGAAACAAGACACAATGTGATCATGCAATTATGAGACGCACAGTTATGATAATGCTAAGAATAGCCAAACTTACATGATTTTCAAAAGTTGTTAAACCGAAAAATGCGACTGTGAGCAGCATTGAGGTTTGAAGAGCAGGGGCCCTCTATCACTAAACCACACAACTATTTTTAATACACTTCCTGAAGTCTGCAGACAATGACTCACACTCCCAAGTGGAATACAAAACTCACAAACACACAAGTGCCTACTGATGCCTTCTGCTTTCTAAGGAACACAGCCATCTGAATATAACAGTCTGCCACCTCGTTTACGTAACACAAAACAGAAAGCATCTGTGTCTCACCTGCAGTCAATCTGAGGTCACGCTAATGTAACTGTGACTGTCATCTGCTGCCAGTAGCCGCTGGAGGCCTTTCATAGATGCATTTGGATCAACTGTGAATGTGTGAGTGTGAATTTTAAAAGGATACGAAAAGTCTGTTTCTCCACATCTGCTCCAGTCGTGTCCTCCAGCAGGCTCCTGACCAGGGCTCCACCTGTACAACAAGATCCTGCCGCTCTCCAGGCCCACTGCAAGCAAGTATCTGTGGATGACATAGAAACAGACATGTTTGTATTAAAGCAGAACAAACACATTGAGGAAATAGCCTTAATACAACATTACAATTGTATAAAATTTTCAGACTGTTATTCCACAACGACCTTGAGATACTTTGAAAAGTTTAATCTCAGACTACTCTATTCATTCTGGAAAGGACTCAGAGGTTTCCTCTCATTTCCTTTAGTGCACTAAAACAACCAAATAAACGAAAACATGAAATCAATCACAAGAACAGTACCCATCAATCAAATCAGCTACAATATAAGACACAGTGGCCTAAAGTCAAAGTCCTAGACTCTGCAGAGTGAGGTAGAGCTGTAGTCTTTAGGGCGTGTTGGAGTGTATTCCATGTGTTTTCTGTGCACAGTGCCAGCTCGAGAGGATTCTAGAACTAGCCAATCAGAAGAGGGAGTTGTGTGGGTTCAATAATTCTACTTCAACAAGTTTGTAATGTAACAACATACAATCAGAATAACACTGAATAGAACACTTAAGCACAGATTGTACTGAGCCACAGCCGGTACTTCTTCTATCCTACGAAATACCAGCAGCCTTTATCAAAATAACTTCCATTTGCACTCGATCCATAGATTTTTTTTTTTAAGTGCCTTGAAGAAGAAGAAGAAGAAGAAGAAGAAGAAGAAGAAGAAGAAGAAGAAGAAGAAGAAGAAGAAGAAGAAGAAGAAGAAGAAGAAGAAGAAGAAGAAGAAGAAGAAGAAGAAGAAGAAGAAGAAGAAGAAGAAGAAGAAGAAGAAGAAGAAGAAGAAGAAGAAGAAGAAGAAGAAGAAGAAGAAGAAGAAGAAGAAGAAGAAGAAGAAGAAGAAGAAGAAGAAGAAATGCTTTGTCTGTTCGTGCTTGTAGAGATAATTGGAGTAATTGGTAGCTGTAAGCCCTCATCTCTATTTGAACATCTGCTCTCAGCATTGTCTTCAGGCTGGGGTTGATAGTCAGGTTTAGATACATTTTTTGTTATACTGGTTAAAATGATCTTTATGTTCCGATGGCAATCAATACATAATGTGTTCCTAAAAAAGAGCGAAAAAAAGCTGCTATCTACAGCCGGAGTAAACCTGGGAAACACCAACCAATCACCGTTTTTGGGGTCCAAAATTGTAAACCAATCAAATCCCGTCATGCCGTTCCGCCCACCTCCTGCGCGTACATTTCCTCGGCGTGCGCTCCCTGTACCCTGCCTCTGCTTCCACAGCCTCTATTTACTGCCCCTCTCGCTCAACCTCAGGCCTGTCCCCTCTGACCCGATGAGGTGCTTTGCCCAGGACTGTAGTCCGGATCAGAGTCTAAAAAGCTCTCACCACGGGGGCTCTGACAAGCGAAACAATTAATGACATTTAGTAAGTCCTACAGAAATTTACATTGTAGCGTCAAACACCCGCTCACACACTCTACACCTCTCCTGATGCCTTCACCAACTGTTAACACTGTAGGAATTAAGAACATCTACACTGAACACATTTAGCAAACAGTAGAGCTGTTACAGTGTTATATGTATTATAGCTTTTCTCCTGATATTGTGTCACCAGTACAACTAGCTAGCTAGCATGACAGTTGTGAGTACTAACAATAGCCATGTTTGTTTGTGTTTTTAACTTTCACTATGATAATGTTTTGGTGAGGACCGGTTTTGAATCAGTCACAATCATATGGTCGCAAATCAGTGGCGCTCGTACATGTGAGCGGGGGCGTTGTTTTGGAGGAGCTCCGAGGGGAGGGGTTAGCCGGAGTCCTGAGGAAATGCTACATTCAAATTCATGCTAGTTTTCCGTGACTACCAATCCTAGATTTAACTTAAACTATTCTGTCTTGGTCATCATGATGTCTCATCTGATGAAATTATCTTTCCAGCAAACATCAAGGGTATTGATATCTAATTGAAAGATAACCTCATTATCCTTACCCCCCAAGTAACCAATCATTTGAAGAGTGTTAGTGCAGCTATATGTTTTTAGTGCAGACTTTTCAGCTGGATCCAATGTCTTAATGGTTCACACTGTAGAGAAAGGAGACCAAAATACAAAAAAGTGAAGAGGAAGGAGGTTTGTGTTTGTGCGTACCTGTTATCAGAGCAGAGTACTGGACAGAAAGCCACAGCTGTAGCAGAATCGCCCACATCCAAAATGGAAGAAGTTGGTTTAATCTCAGGAGGAGGCACAGAGTCCCCGGGGTCATCTAGTCTGCACGGGCCCCACACGATCACCTACACACACGCAACACAAAAATAGTCACTTACAAAGAGGAATAAATGAATGGATGCTCACTTTGAAAATGCACTCATTGCACAACCATACATTTTCTCACCTTTGAAGCAAAGATTTATAAAGTTTGTTATTATTAGCTATGTACCAAACATCTAAAAATTACCTTCTTGTCCCGACTGGATGTCACAAAGTATTTACTGTCTGGGCTCCAGTCACATGACCAGATGATTCTGGTGTGTACGGCTGTGTCCTTCCCTGTGTGTGTGTGCAGTGAGAACTGTGGCTCTGCAAGAAAACATCAAACACAACACGAACAGAGATTACACAACCAAATAAATCATACTCAGAAAAATGTTAGCCGTTACATCAGTCAAAAATATTGTGTCGAATTTCATTTAAAGACCACGCTGACTCGCTTTTTGATGTCAGATGAGCTGTAGTCAAAACTTCATGTTATGATTATTGTTACATGACATCAGCATGTCGAGATTCCCATCTCACTGCTCTGTAGCAACAACAAAGACGCTCCCGAGTGACAAATCAACATCCATACAAGACAGCAAGCCTCGTCCCAGCCCTCCAGTTCTCTCAGTTTTTACTTTATGATCTGCTGCTGTTTATTTCCCTGGCCTAAGTCGTTTCAGAGCCCAGATTGGTTTTCCCCAGAGAGCTTGTTTGTATGCTGCTGGCAGCCGCCTGTCTGCACGTCAACACACACATACACACACACATACACGAACAAATAACTGAGCAGGCATGTACACACAGCCGTAAAACCACAGTGTAGCCACTAAAATCTGAGTTAACCACCATGTCGTGTCTGTGTGCTCACACACATTATCTATCTACAAAGTGCCAACACACAAACACATATTTGATGGCATGTTGTTTGGGACACAAACATTTATTTCACTACCCTCCATTAAAACTCTCATATGGTGATTTTTGGACCAAACTGAGTTGGAAAGCAGAGAGGGACCAAAAACAGAATATGAGGAGATGCAACAAGTAAAATAGAGATCAAGAGAATACACAGATTGGGTTGATGAAAACAAAAGGAAAAAAATGGTGTCTCCTTAATGAAGCTGTCTGGGTGCTTGACCCACCACGGGGAGAGGAAAAGGAGAATGAGAAGAGGATGAAACAGGCAGGACAGAAAGAAGAGGTGAAGATGGAGGGAGTGAGTTTGTTTGATCAGCTTCGACTTCATTTAACCTTCTCTGCTCTGGCCGTGTGTATGTGTGTGTTCCTCACAATCACCTTGAGTGATTCAGCAGCCAACCGGAACAGACGGGACACCCTCCCCTACTCTCCTCCTCTCTCTCACACACACCCCCTCCCTGCCTCTGCACAAAGACACCAAGGAGAGAGCAGGGCTGGTTAGCCCCTGTCAGAGTCATTTAAGGCCACCCGAGCTGCCAAAAGAGCCACGAGATGCGTAACCAGGTGCAGGGAGGAGATAATCCTCTGGGCTTAAATGCCATGTTCTGCTCACCTCGGATGCAGGATCGAGTTATTTGTTCAAGTCAAGGTGCTGAGATTCTCTCATATAAACAAACTCTGCAGGAGCACGCTCTTGTTTACAACAACAGAGGTAGGAGGCGAACACAGAGTGAGGATGCACAGAGCTCTTTATTTTCTCTCTCAGATCAGGACAATACTGATCTGACAGCAATACTTGTGCTTCTGCTTACTGCTTACTTTTTCATTAATCTAACAGCTGATCTGGGCCCGAACATCTCAAACTTTTTAAAATAATACTCTAAGGTATGGATTAGGGAGAGAGAAAGTTATTCCTTCTACACAGTAAGGTCTAAATGTAACAGTCAGATCTAATTTTAAGTATTCATGATTTTACACCAATATGTTCTAAGTCAGGATAGCCAATCAGAGACGAGGATTGACCGAACCTTATCTTTACCCTATTGTTGATGTTTTAAAAACATTCTCGCGTTTTACTCTGGGTTTATTTATTTATTTTGCAAAGTAAAAGTTAGTGGTTTAAACTTTATGTTAGTGCACTAATCCTTAAAGCTCCTGTGATGAGTTTTTTGTATGGCTATGAAAAAGACTGAAATCAAAACTAATGCCTCTTTATGATCTAAAAATGCAAACAAGACCGTCAGCAAGAAGATTCATTATTTCTATGTTGTTCTTTTTTGTTTTTTAATGCCAGAAACCACAACATGGGGTAAGCATTAGGTATTATAATCATTGTTTTATTAACAACATTTATTTATTTGTTTTTTATTATATTTATCTGATCTTTTTAACCCTAAATTAATTTAAATTTTCTTTATAGATTACCTGATAGATAATAGTAACCGTTGTCCAGAGGGGGCACCAAAAACAACGCATACCAAAAGTTCCTTACAGGACCTTTAATAGACATGGTAAATCAACTAAAATCAATATTTTCATTTAAAAATAGGATTGCCAAATGTGATTACATTGCATGAAGTGGAAAAATAAAACCAAACTAGAGCAGCAAAGGTAGTCAACTGCTGGAATAAGTTGTTCTGTCAACACATTAGCAATGAAATTAAAAGGAAGAATTTTACCACAGTGTCAAGAGCAGACCATGAAGATGAAAGGCAACTGCAAACACAGTAAGTCTCAGTTTTACTCCCATTGTTTGCAACAAGAAGAGACGAGGAAACACAGAGGTGTAACATCCTAATGAAAGCTCAAAACAACAGCCTACAATATCAGCAGCTATCCAGTGTGTACCGAGTTCACTTTAAGGCTTAGGGTCCACACATGATTTGTCATTGACTTCACTTCTTACACCATGTGGGCACTGACCTTCCACAAACTAATCTGTTCCCTTAATGTCATCACCTAATATTGCAGTCAGCAAAAGGTCAGAAGTCAAGAAAACAGAACAAATGAGAGCAACGAAGGAGACTGATGTTAACAATCTATCAAAATAACTGAAGGCTGTTCTCTTGAAGGTGTGTCCAAACGGAAGGCCAGAAACAAACCACTGTGGGAGGTGAAGTCAGCACTGATAGTCATCCCAACCCTGATACTGAGGTGATTTGAATGCAAGAAAAGCTTTGAAGAGCAAATGTAGTTCAGTCCAACTTTACTGCACTGAAAGTACCTCATTTAATCAATGAGATAAAAAAAAGTGTAGAGGAAAGAGTCTGTTGTATTGGTTAGTTTTATCTGAAGCCATTATCAAAGCTTTGCTACCCCTACTATCCAAAGTATTACCTGAAGAAGAGATATTAGTTTTTGTTAGTAGTACAAATGCAAATAAGACAAACATGCAGAAATTGCTTTAATTTGAAACAAACAAATAAAAAAAATCTTTCCTTTATTAGATTTTTTGGACTGGTTTCAGTCAGCGCAGTGCTTGGCTGTTTCTGGTGTTAATTTGGGGAGTCCTTCCCACCAGGGCAGCTTGACTTGGAACAAATCTGCAGGGTGGATTTGTCTTGTTAAAATTAATTTGAATTTAGGGATCTGGTGCAATCTGCCAATGAGGCTCAAATATGGCCTCTTTGTCTTGAAATTCAGTCAAACCTATTTTTAATTAAGCTTAATTTATTTGTGAAGCACAGTGAAGGACTGTGATCTCATCCTGTGTTAGAAATCTGAGTCCTGACAGCCTAAAACACAATCCTTTCAGATGGATCCCCTTTATTTGTGACAACTCTTTGCATCTCACCTGGACCTCCAAGTGTGGGCAGGTCCCGTCTCCATAAGGACCATGTGCGATCGCGGGAAACGGCCAATAGGAGTCGTGCATCGGGTGAGAAGGCCATCTGTGTGACGGTGAGAGAGTGGCATGACAGCGACTGCAGCTGACGCCATGTTGCCGTGCTCCACAGCAGGATGGCTGCGTGCTCCGCTTTAGACGCCTGGAAAGAGAGTTTAGATGAGTTCATATGCAGATACTAAATAAATAATACAACATAAAAACAAGTACAAATCAATTTGCTATCCTTTTTAGATTTCACTGCTTTTCTAATTGTTCCATATACTGTCTTCTCCATCTCCTTTCTGGTCTTTTTTTCTTCTGTAAAGCACTTTGGAACATACTGATACTAAAATGCTAATAGAGTTAGCTTGATTGCTTGTTAATATTCAGGTGGGCTAAGCAATGAGGATTTCTCTAGCATGGATTAAAAGGAAGCATGACTCAGACAAACATCAAGATAAAAACGATGAATAATGTATCAAAATTATCAATGTAAATACTGAATGCTGAATTTTATTCAAGCACTTTTCAAAGCCAAAGAAGAGAGGTGGACTTTGAGCTGTGCTTTGAATGACTGAGCTAAGGGGGGTGTTTGGGAGATCAATTTATTTCCACAAACAACCAAAAAACCAGCAGAGAATTCTTCAAAAGCAAGTAATAACATTTCAAATTTTATTCTAAAACCAACAGGAAGCCAGCAGAGGGAGGCGGGTACTGAGAATATATGCTCATGCTTTTGGCTACCTCTTACTTATGACCGGCCCCCCATGTACCAAGGGGGACTGTAGTCCAGGGGGGAGGTAATAAAAAGTAATAAAAGCATGTATCCGTTTTTTTGCAGTGGCTTAGAAAAGTGTGAATGTGTTCACTTTTGCAAAGGCTCACAGTTTGAGGAGGCAGCCTCCTACCACAGAGATACCCATTAATCAAATTCAAATGAGGAATCTAACATCGATCCAAGGTTTTTAGAAACAATGGTTTTACGCACGGTGACAATTGGCCAAGTTTATTACAAATTTGGCTGGCGAAGTCAGAACTGCCAGACAGAATTAATACAGTTTTACTTTTTGCTTGTTAAGTTTTAGGAGGTTCAGGACTTTGGTACCCTGGACACAGCCCAAAATGGTTGTAACAGTAACCATGTGGAGCAGATGTCAAGTGGTCACATGATCAGTTGTAGGGTACTGTAGAAAGCCCTTACACTGATATGTGTTGTTAGCCTGTGAATGGAATCTTTACATAGAAACATCAAGGAAAGTCAGCTGACTGACATGAATGTCTCCCTCTCTTTGTCCTGAGAGTGATTTTTATGGTTTCAATGTGTGCAGATAAAAAATCATGACAGACACATATTGAACTAGGTTCGGAAAGAGTTGGCAATGTCTTTCAATTAATATTGGTCGTTTTTGGAGAAATGTTTTCAGACAGAATATTTGTGATAAACAAATCATCTAAGGCAATGTACTCCCTTTGGTTATCATTAGTTAATACAGATAATGTTAATGTTGTAACATTTTGTAATTAAGTTTTTTTTGTTTGTTTGTTTGTTTGTTGTTGCCCTTGTATTCTTATAGTTTTTTTCCTTTATTTTATATGTGTGTATATATGTGCATGTGTATGTATATATATTTTATTTATTTTTCCTTAGAATTTCTTTAATTGTAATTGTGTGCCTTTAGAAATGAATAAAAACTCAATAAACATATTGTTTAAAAAAAAAAAATCCCAACAGAGGGTGCATCTCAAAGCTCTAAACTGCACTCCTCACTCCTCGGCCGAACCGGAAGTATTTACTGACGCGTCATTTTAACTTGCGTCCCAAAGCTCTAAACGCTGCTGGAGGAGAGAGGAGCGAGGAGACTGATCGGAGGAGGGATAATCGAGGAAACACGAGAGCAGACTTTGTGGAAGTCTTTTCTCTGACAGACACGCCCCCTTATTGAATATCACTCACTGATTGGACGCTGCAGCGGCTCGGACTTAACCGTAACTTAACATCAGCTGAGTTTAATAACAGAGAAAAGAAGGACCTTAAATCAGTCACTAAGGGTGCCCTGAAACAGACCTTAAAACAGTCACTAAGGGTTCCCTGAAACAGACCATAAACACACGATGGATTCTAAACAGTCTGTATGTGATGATCTGAGATCAAAATGTGTTTGATGTGAGTTTTAAACACAAAATACTGAGCGCAAAATCATAAATTCAATATAACAGAGGATGGATTATGTTATGTCTGATTGTTTTTGTCAGATTCACTGACTAATGAAATAGAGTAATAGAGTCTAATATCAGATAGAATATATATCAATGATCAGTTATTCCTCCTGTTGTTCTCGTTTTCTTCATGAAGAGAAGTCTGACAGTAAAGTTTGTCTGTTAGTAAAAACACTTGTTATATTTCCTGTCAGGTTAATAAAGTTTCATATGAGGCTGATCTCTTCATGTGCAGGTGTGTGTTAAACAGGTAAACACAGAGACAGAGCTCTGTTACTGTTTATATTGATCAGAGTTATTACAGTGAACATGTGTGCAGACACAAACAGCTGTTAAAGCCGTCATCACAAACCGCCGTTGCTTCACGTGACGCTCCGGAGGAGAGGACGTCTCATTTCTCTAAATACAAATCTCCTCTCTCCTCTGGTTTCATTTCCTTGCATCTCTGGTGGGCGGGACTAAGACGTGAGGAAGAGACGTGAGGAAACGACGCGAGGATGGACGTTTAGAGCTTTGAGATGCACCCAGTCTCTCTTCCCTGCTTATGGAACATATAAAATGATGGACAACGTGACAGGAACCCCAGAAGTGAAACATTTGGAGCCCTCTCTGGTGACTGGCTGATTGTGGGTCATAAAGCTGTCTCTTTCATGGTCCCAGATGGGCGACTTACGTTTGTTATCATGCTGATTTATGTCCATGTGTTCATTTTACAAGAAAGTTCATTTTTAGTTAGTTATTGGATGACAGCTCTTCTGACAAATACAACTCCTGTGGTTCTGTGTGCAACCAATTAGCAGAGAAGAGGAGGAACAGTGAGAAAAAACATAACATGAGAGTCTTTGAACTTTCTATAACTGTGATTGTCCACTTCAAACCAACACAAGAAGCTGTTATGCTGTTCTGACTTTAAGGGCTCTTTGGCATTGTATCATCAGTGACAGTATTAGATGTCAGCACACCATGGCTATTTTGGTTTCACTTTTCTACAGGGGGAGAAGGAGGGGGCACATCATTCACCTGTGTGTACAGTCAACGTTCCTGTTCTATTGACTTTACTATGAATGACTGAGGTATGGTCTGTCCTTGCTCTTTACACACTCACCTTGCACGCAGAGGCCACCACAGTCCTGGTGCTGTCTGAAGCCAGACAGAACATCTCAAAGCCGTGGCCGTACCTAGAGGAGAACGATTGTACAGAGATGAGTCATGACAAGATTCAAGATAACAGCCGTGCTGATTATGTGGAAGGGCAAACAACGGTTAATAGACAGACAGGCAAAGGCAGAAGGGCAGCCGCAGAGACAGTATCTCCACACTGAAGGTAAATGAAGTATTCCGTTATTTCTAAGTGTCACCCTGACAAGCTTCCAGGTAAAATAAGCAGGCAGAGTGTGAAATTAAAACGCTGATCTGTGATGACTGGTTCATCTCCCACTGACAGAGATAAACAATGATGACGCTCCCACTAATCACGCACAGCTTAATTACTTTGAGCTCGCCAAATATCACCTGCTCTTTCGAAAATGGCCCGGAAAAGAGAAATCACAGCCTGGAACTCCATTGAGTGAAACTCCTCTCCAACTAGGAAGCTTTCAAACGCTGCAGCCATTTGGCCACGACAGTCAGAGTATTATTTATGCCACAAATATAATTTGGCCACTTACTCATTTTAATGTTTCTATTATGCACTAAATGATTCAAAGGGGGAGTGAAGCCAAATGGAGGTAGAAAAATGCTTTTCAAACTCACACACACAATTGCCCAGTACTTGAACGAACGACCACGCTATACGTCATGTTTATGACCGATTGACAGGTAAATGGATTTAACATTGGCCACAAATAGAGGCAATATATTCAGCCTGCAGAGGAGGCTCATGGGAGAGCAGGAAGCTGGATCCTGATTGGCTGATGGATAAAGGGAGGGAAACAACTATCAAGATACAATAAAATCCCTCAGGCAAACCTAAACAAACACAATTCTAGATGTTGCTTTATTCATAAAAATATGGAAACTATGATGTCTTTATAGAGACAGGAAGTGTGTGAAACAGAAACATGTGATCTGATGTTTTCTTAGAGCTTAATATTGTTTGCACCAGCAGGAAACTGAAGACGGAGGAACACTGAGGAACATTTTGATACTCACAGTTTCTGAACCTCGGGCCAGAGTGTGTTCTGGAGAAGATGATCCTCTGGTGGGGGCTCTAAAATCAAACACAAAACACACACAATCATCAAAACAACACTTAGATAAGTGACATTTTCAAGGGCCTAAAAGCTGACCTGTCTAAAAATTGACCTAAAAATAGAACCATTACAAACCCGTTTTTCTATGTCTTTCATTTAGATAACAACTAAGTGGCAATTATCTTTTCCCTCTTCGAGTTCCTGTACTGTTAACTAAGGAACTACAGATAGAATAGGCTCTGTGTGTGTGTGTGTGTGTGTGTGTGTGTGTGTTTGTGCGTGCGTGCGTGCGTGCGTGCATGCGTGCGTGCGTGCGTGCGTGCGTGTGTGAGTTATTGTAAGAAGGTAAAATTAAAAGGGAAAAAAGACTTTAGGAACCTCGAAGAGAGACAGAACAGAGTGAACTTCAAGCTAAATAGTAGTTTAAAAACACTGATCGCCTACATACAATATTCCCCAACATTCAAACGCATTTAGCTTGCACACATTTCTTGCCTCCTTTCCTCCCCCTAGAACAAAGTTGTTTTTAAAACAACCAAAGCTTTATCTCCCATTCTTTGGGGCTCCTAGCTTTAAGGAGGATCAAATCTCTCCCCTTCAAATCCTCCCCTCAAACTGCACACTCTACCAAACCCTGCACTGTCTCTGTGTTCCATATTATCAAAAAACTTCACTCTTCTTTTGTCTGTTTTTGGTCATCTCCTTCTTTTTTCTCTAATCATTCATTCTTTGCTCCGCCTGCATGTAAGCCAATCCAACATGTTAGGATGCATTGTTAACAACATTCTCTGCACTCAGTTGCTCCCTTCATAGCCCGGGGTCACTGATACTTAAACTTTTCAATCACAGAAGCCTGCTTTCTAATTAGCATTGCAGATTAAGCAGTGGCTTCAATCATGCTGATGACAGTTCTTGTCGCCCTCCAGCCTCGAGGTTTTAAAGCGCAACGTTAAGTTCTTTGCATTTGACTCACAACCATTTCCCATCTAGACAATTTCCTACAATTAGTTCCTCTTCTTTCCTCTGTTTCTTTACTCTTCATCCTCTGCGTACCTATGTGGCCTCACTAAGCGTTAACTCAATGATACTTCAACTCCTAAACCCCCCAAACATATCCTACTTTTCAGTAATTCCTCTTCCATCTTGCATCAAAAAAAGGCTCCAAGTCTCCTGTCTTATTCCTGTAATTTATTTTCCCGTCTGCTCATTCCTCTGCTCCCTGACACCTCTTCTTCCTCCTCTTCTATCACCCACCACTCCGTCCTGCTGCAACACCATCAGCCTCCAGCAGACCTCAGGCACTGTGGGTGTAGAGCATGTCGGCGGTGGTAATAACTAACTGTCCGTCTGGCAGCATATCATTGTCTCTTGTAAGAACACTCAGCGACAGGTAGACAGGAACTCTTAAATGTGCACGGAGGCTGCTGAGTGGAGGAATATGAGTCAGACTTTCAGACTGTAGAGGGGGCATGAATGCATATAGGCTTTAATTTTTTTTAGTAGAAAGCTTAAATTGAATGAGGGTTTACACGGCTGACTACATTTTTTCAGATTGAGAATTTTATAATTAGGAAACACTTCTAATTGTTGTTTTTGAAGGTGAAAAGTACCAGTCATGATGAGCGGGTGGAAGTAGGACTCCTGGTATTGATCAGACACACTGCTGAACTGGTCCTTTTCTCCAGTGTTTTTTGGGGTAAGATCACCTGTGAATAGAAAGTACATATTTTTTAACATGAAAGGACAGACCACAGCTCGATTACTTTAATTAGGAGAATTAATGATCCGACTAAACTAGGCCCAAATCTTTAATGCTGAATCTCTTAAATGCAGATCTGAGCAAGCATTTTACCTTGAAATACAGCCTTATTAGACAAACCCAAGGCAGGTGTGCTGGCTCCTTCTGGGAGGTTGTCAGAATCCTGGCAAGAAGCAAAAAAAATAATGAACGCACATTTAAAAATGAACTAAAGTCAGGTTAGTCCAGTCAGCATGTTTTAAAGTCCGGTAACAAACCAACAGAAACGTTTTTTTCACACATGAAATAAAAAATGTAGTGAGTGATTTATTTGGGGACTCACACTAGACGTCAGTAGCTTTTCTTTGGAAGTCCCAGAGATGTTTGCAAAGTTCTCCACAAAATTCCGAGGTGCTTGAAACACCCGCAGCACCTTCTCATCAGCTCCAGACACAAACTGAAACCTTCCCACCATCGCTAGACACTGCATGTCGTATCCGTGGATCTGAGGCCGAGTGATTTCATGCCAGGTTGCCTTCAGGGAGGGGAAAAGACATAGATGAATATTGTCAAGATGGAGATTTGATCACTGGGATTCCAACCAGCTGCGCATGGTTGCCAGGGGGAGAGCGCCAGCGTCTAAATAGATCTCTGATGTCACTGAACTTGTTTTCTTGGCGTTACATCCCATAGTCTGTAACCTGGCCAAATGCAACATAGAACCTCCCATCCAAATAAAAGATTTCCAGTTTAGGATGCAAAGTGTTCTTACAAGGGCTCAGTCCCAGTGACTGGACTTTCTCTGGCAGCTGCAAGAGCTGGCAACATCCTAAACTGGCATCTTCAATAACGACCGAGATCTTGATTATGTTCCCACCCCATCTTTTTGTGATCTTTAAGAAATTAAATCTGGATAAAGAGGTAGAAGAAGAAGAATAAATGAGGACTTCTACGTAACTTAAATTACATCCTCTATCCAGGACAGAGCCTACACATTTTTAGCTAATAAAGACGCATATATCCTTGTGTCAGCTTGCTGATGTCAGGTGTATACTTTATACAACAGTTGTATCACTGTGATGAATTACTCTGTTTACTTAATTTACTCCAGTTGAGCATATGTATGATTTCCATAACCTTCTAATATAAAAAATAAAAATACAAACATCTTTATATTGCAGACAAAAATCTTTAGGGTAATTTTGAAATTGTGTCACAACTTGGTTTGACTAATAGAGCATGCACAAAATTTAGAGTTCAAGGTACCCTGAGCAGATCATGTAGCCAATGAATCCCCACACACATACACACAAAAATCTGTATCTGTCACAAAAATCCTACAGCAGTCAGGCTCTAAAACATGTTGTGGCCTATGTCTGTGAGCACATTTTACCTGCTTTGAATCTTGTTTTTTCCAAGGAGTGAACAGCCTGGTGGTCTGGTCTGAGCCCACACTTAGGATGAACTCACCCTCAGGATCCCAGCTCAGGTCCTGGACCTCATTAAAGTGACCCGAGATCACAACCCCGGGTCTCCACTCTCCCTGGGAAGACAGCATTGTGATGTTCAGTTCAAAACTCTTAACACAAGGTTTGCTATCTGAATTCTCCTGACACAGAGCGGTGAACCTGGTGCTCACCTCGTGTCTTGGATTGGCATCTACATGACAGAGGTTGATTAGAATTTAAGTGTTGCTGTCGGAGCAGTCAATCTCCTTGAAACATCTCAATTAAGTACCAACACTTTTAGTTTGGTGCTGACATTTAAGCTCACACTTTTTACCCAATTGTAGTTAAAATACAGTTATCTCTGATTCTCAGACGTGACACCTCTTACTCAGGTACACCAAACAAAGACACATCAGAAGCCAGTGAAACCGAGCAGTTGTCAGTAGACTTGGCGTGACACTAATCACTCTCTCTCACATAGTGGAGCAGCAGCAGTAAATCTAATCACAAATGCACCCAAGATTCCTGCACTTCAGGGGAAAGAATCATATTTTTTACACAAAAAAGAGAAAACTGGCCTTGCAGCTGATAAGAATGCTAAGATACAAATGATTTACATGGATATGGAAGTCTAAGAGTAGCTGATACCATGACTCTTACCTCTTCATCCTGGTCTTTGCACCAGAGATGCAGCGCTCCGTGAAAAGCATGAGCCACGATCATGGAGCCGTCTGGACTCATCTGGCAGCCATAGAAGCCTAGAGTGTTGCCACCAACCTCCCCAACGCGCACCTGGTGTGAAAATAAAAATCAAACACATTGTGGGGGTGAACATTGCTGGTGAGGACAAATCCACTCATTTGCCTTTTCAACATAAGAGTTTCTGACATCAGGTGGGTGAAGAACATTTGGTTTTTAGGTCAGAGTCATTGACTTCAAAGTGTCAACATCACTTTACATTAACTGCTACATATGGAAAAATGAGTAGATCAGGTTGTTTCAATAAAATGCTGCTACTTTTGAGAGTTTAATTTGCAAACATCCGGTTCAGAACGTGCAGGATACAAGCACATATTTTAAAAGAGAAGATGAGGGGCAAATATCAATTCTCTAATCTGTCTCCAGTCTTCCTCAAAGACTTATTAACTAACAGCTCCCATATTGGATGATAGAAGCAGATAAAACAGCAAATTATGCAGACAAGTCAGATGAGAAATCATGTAAAATGGGACTTAATATGGCTGAATAAACTATGTTGTGTTTTTTTCTGACAAAAGACATTTGTCTAATGCAAAATGAAAGAGACTGCAGCGCAGCATATCTAATAAACAAATAATAATGAGAAATGGCAGAGCTTGAAAACACAGAAGGATTTACATCAATGGGATTTGGGTGAAAGACTGTGAGCCCTATGTCACATTTATAGGTCACATCCATAGGTCACATCATACAGAGGGGTTCATATAAAAGCAGGAAGATGGAGGGGGAGGGGGATCCTATTTGAAATAACCCACAATCACTGTCCCTGCAAACTGCTTAAAAAAAGAAGTCCTTTAAGATTCTGACCGCCTGCTTTTTGTGTGTCAAGACAATCATGTATTCAATTTTGAAGATTCACAACCCGGGCAGAAGAAACCATTGTGATTTAACTGCAGTAACCAATAACTCTGACAAATGAAAAATGTACTTATTTAAGTATTTTTGAGGTTGTTCGATCTCCTATTGAGTTTCTGCAAGTCGTTCTTTTCAACTGGAAATAGCAAATAGAGATGAAGCAGAAAAGTGTACAACACGTGAACAAGCCAGCAGGAGGCAAAGCAGAGGATTACGTCCAAAAATGAACAAACATTCGTCCTAGATGCCAAATATAAAGCTCCTAATTAATTCTAAAAGCGTGAACACTGAATTTTAATGTGTTTTCATTCATCATTTAACTGATACTAATTTCCACAGTGAACAGAAATTACATGCTAAAGTAGAGAATAAGAGACAACATTAATATCTCATCCTGTTGCTTACATAACCGTGAGGATTCAATGCAGAATTATGACACGAGACAGAAATAACCTCAATAACTTTCATGCGGAAATTAATATGAGTATTTAAAATCTGAATGAACAGGAGGGCTTGTTTGAGGGTCAGAGAGCTCTCCCAACCATGAGCTCTTAATATTTTGGAGTGAAAGAAATAATGAGCTGTGAGTAATAAGCTCTTTTACTGTTTGACATGAACTCTTTAAAACTCTTAAGCTCAAACAAATGGTGCAAAGGACAGTTCAATAAAATAAGGTCATATAATTTAAACTGTGTAATAAATCTTTTAATGGCTTTCAGGTTTTCTGTTAGATTTAACATCTGATTTGTTTCAGATATGTCACATTTTTCTGTTTTTGTTTTCCTTTGGTTTGTTTTCTCTCATTTCTTCTATATTTCTGCTTCTTTGTCATTTAAATCAGAATGTAATATCTTGATGCTCCTTATAGATTGTATTATTGTTTTAATTTACAACCCATGTGTCTTGTAGGGATGGGGGGGGACTTCAAGACTGGAGGGTCAAAAAAAAGATGTGTGTAGAAATTATAGACTATGAAATCATGGGTAGCTATTCCAAGTGAGGCAGGGGAAACTGGGATGCAATTGCAGACCAAGGGGTGTTAAAGTTATCCCGAAGGAATAACCACAAAATAGCAAGCAATATGAAGGGGGAGAGGGAATATACCATATAATATGGTACTGGAACAAACAGGCTACCCAAACAAACAAAGCTCAGAACAATAGTAAAAAAAACACTGCTGTTGTGCAGCTGACAAGAAACCAAACTCAGGAATAACTCCTTTTACCAAACAGAAAGGTGGCCAAAGATGCCAAACACAAAAAGGTTGCAGTTGAAAAGAGACCCAGTGTCAAAAAAATACTTTTCTTTAAAAGGAACGGGCAATATGCAGACCCACTACACTGAAAACACAAGGAACAACCTCTCACTACCTCAGACATTTAGCTACTGAGTCCTCACAGGGAACTGGAGCCCAAGAGTATATATATAAGCTCCCCACACCTGCTCCAGATCAGGGGCAATCAGGCACACACACACCTGACCCTGCACAGTGATGATTATCTCACCAAACTCAGAGAGAGGCCAAACACAGTGCCCCTCACACTTAAACAGTCAGAAAAGAAACAAACTGTTAACTCAAAGATTTTTTAAATTGTAACTTGACCAGGTCAGTATCTCTCAGCCGTGAGGAATTCTAACAATTATAAGCTTTATCAGGCCCTGAGGCCTGATAAACTGTGCCCAGAGGGGAGATCTATTCAAATTGATAACAACAGAACAACGCCAGGAGAGCGCTACACTCCTCCCTCAGCAGCATCGTGTTCTCCTACCAGATACAGCCTTATAATATCTTCTACATCTTTAATTAGCCTGTGCTTTAAACGATGTGAACTATAGGAAATATGAGAAGTGCTAAATTCACACTTGAATAATTACAATCTGGAAAATGCACAGCTTAGCCTGTTATCTTTTTGTGAGACAGAGTGAGAGCTGGCTTATCTGCAGCAGTGAATGCAGAAGAAACACAAATAAATGTGCATGAATCAATTACAAGTAAAGCAAACATGCTGAGAGGCTAGAAAAGCATCTCTGTCCACTGTATATTGCAGTAAAGTGGTGTCCTCAATTAAAGGGCCTTCTGGCTTGTGACGGTTGTCAATGACCTTCAAAATAACGTCTATCTGCAGGCTGAAACACAGCGGAACTAATGACAGAGATAAAGGCATGCCTTTACTTTGAATAGCACACTCCTCCAGCCATACAGTGAGAAAGAGAGAGAATGAGAGAGGGGGACAGGCAGCAAGGATGGAGAGATGGTCAGCTAGAAATATAGATAGTGAGATTGAGAAAGAATGAGATGCAACATTAAGCAGATTAATTTTTTAATTCTGCGCATAAGAGCCGGCCGTAAATCATGCACAAAAACTCACAGAGGCGAAAAGCCATCATCTGTCTTGTTTAAGAGAGGGGGGGAACAATGCAGATGAACGGCGTGTCTTATCATCGCTGGCCGGTGGGGGTGTGGGGGAGGAATGAAACAAGGGCAGCAGAAAAAGGGAAGCATATATCATTCTTTGGAGAAGAGAGAGAGGGTGTGAAAGCTGAATGAGCTTAGCTAAGCTGGGAAAACCCAAACAGTCGGGAGGACAGGTTTCAGATTCACTTTTCAGGCTTGAATATCAGCAGACAAAGTTTTCCCTTCAATTGTTCTGGATGTTGAAAAAAAAAAAAATCTCTGAGAAAAATGACAACTTTCAAAGTTAAAAGGGAGAATGTGTTGTTGGCACATTCTCAATATGGCACAATATGGCAGCCACTGTGTAAATCTGTAAATCTTATTTCTTTGACGATCATGTCCATTATCTTAGGTTTTTGCAAAATGTCCCTCTGTTTTCATTTTAGCTGATGTTCTTCCCCCTGTGAAACTGTTATGCCAAATAAAGGACAGGTAAACAAAGGCTCTCTCTTTCCTTTGGTAGCTACAGGTAGCTGCAGTGACAATAACTGTGTAGACAAAGACATACTTACAGCTGACAGTCTGGTTTGCTTTAATAGGTCAAAAAAGTTATCACTAAGTTAAACTTAGTGTTTTGAATCATCATAGCATCGTCCTTACAGTAAATTGATGTTTCATACTGTTGATTATCAAAACTGTTATTGGTTAGTTTCTTCCTCAGATTCAGCAGTCCGTGATTATCTCACTATATTAAATCAAGCCTTTTATCTCATTGTTACCAAGAGTTTGAAGAGCAACTTCACACCAGTTGCACATCTTTTCTTTAGTGACCAGGATAAACAACATGTCTAATTAAAAAGTTGAGCAACAGGTGTATTTGTTACTGATTCCCTGTTTTAGGAGTGCAACAGATTTTAGCCCATCAGCAATGATAAGATAAGATACACTTTATTTGTCCCACAACGGGGAAATTGAAGTGTTACAGCAGCAAAGTAGATAGTGCAAAACAGTATAAATAAAAATAAGTAAAAATAAGCATATCTTATGACGTATATACACAACTAAATAAGTAAATTTACAAATATTTACATAACCAGTGACGTGGTGAAAAATGTGCACAGACTTGTATCATAGTATAAAATAATGTACAGAACACACTTTTTAGTTTGAACACACTCCTTGTGGCCTCAGTGATAGCTACCCAAAAATGCATTTACACAGAATTAAAAAAAATAACACATTTTATTTTTTTGTGGCATCTCTGGATTTGTCATTAGGTCAAATGTAACTTAAGGACAGTGCACAAGCTGAGCTCTGAAAAGAGGTTATCTCAGGAACACACAAACAGACAGTCCCTCCAGGCTCTATAGTGGCCCGCTGTGGTCAGTCTGAGATGTTAATTACCAGTGTGTCTCGTTAGTAAGATGTGCTTTACGCAGCGGTGGGCCCCGGCCACCCCACTGCTAACCCCTCTCTCCATTAAATCTCACCAATTACTCTAATCAGCGTGAAGAAGTAGAGGACTTCTTCGTAAAAATCGGCTAATTAAGACACACATGGCTGGTCATTTAGCAATGCAGAATCTGCTCTGCCAAAAAACTTCAACATCCGGAAGGGAAGTCTTTTTGACGCCTGTTCAGATCATTGAAATCATATTAAATAGACTTAAAGCCTATAATTCTATAAAACTTGCATGGCTAGGAATGAAATGTTGAGATTAATTCACTTCTATTGCCTTTTTGCACATGTGCAACTGTGTTTATGTTAAGGTTAAGCTCCCTTTATGGGCAGGAAAGCTGTCAGCTCAAAGGGTTTGGAAAAGGGATGAAATAGAACTGAGACGTATACTCTATACATACTCTTTCAACACAGAGGTTATTTCAGGTAGGGGTTTACTTTCATTTTTTTAAGGAGGGATCAAGAAGAAAAGCCTGAGCTACAGAGGGAGAATGGAATAACACAGACTTGGTTTCAAACACCCAGAGCTGTTTTTCCTTTTTCCACTGACCACCTTTTTGTCTCATAAGAAAAATATGCGACATCCAAGCTGGCTCCAGGCATTAATCATCAGCCCTTTGTAAGAGAGGAGAATCAACACTTTCATGGTTGCTCCTTACTTTGGTCTCTCCTGCTTGTCGCTGTGGATGTAAATGACGAGATCAAAGGTACAGAAATGTAACTGATCAAGTGTGGAATCTTTCTCATCACAGTGTGATCGCATTGAAGGTGTGTGGCATGGCGAGGTAGGTCTCAGAGCAGATGGATGTGTGTGTATGTGCACTGTGGGGTACAGCCTGCATGTGTGAGCTTGTCTGTGTAAGCAGCTCTGCGCAGGAGTATGTGTTTCTGCAGGGTAAGAGGAAAGTCAATCTGAGGTACTCCTGAACCACCTGAGAATAAGCCAGACTTGCTTCTTTTTTTTAAAGTGCTGCAGGGCAGATGGGCAGAAAACTGCTTTTTCTTCGCCTTCCACACTTGTGTTTAAATTTAGCCCCATTCTGGCACAACAACAGCTGTTGGGAGCTAAAAGAGAGAGGAGGTGGAGGAGGAGGAGAGAGACAATGTAAGAGAGGGAGACTAGACAGGAGAAGAAAAAAGAAGGCAAGTGGTAAAAAAAAAAGGAGGTGGAGGACTAAAAATGACAGAAGGCGGGAGATGGGAGTGAAAGGGAGAGACAAATCACAGAGGAAAAAAATAATAAGGAGAGAGGCGGTGCAGGCAGAGACTATGACAAGTCCTCCACCAGCCTCTCCATCCTCTGTCGGATGTGTGGGGGAAGTGGCCGTAAAAGAAGGGGTTCGTTGTGAGTGAGTGATAGTGGGGAAGATGGGGGAGGACAACCTCGGCTTGTCTAAACTCACAGTGGTGTGCCGGGCTCAGCGGCTCTTCATCACTGTCCATCACTTCTATTCCTGACACCTCAATGTCAGCAAGAGTGGAAGCTGATGCAGGGGCACTGACAGCAGGAGAGAGAATACTAAAGGAAGGCTCGAGTGCCAGATCATGTCAAGAGCAACTCAAAGGAAAAGCCAGCAGAAATGGAGAGTGGTAAAAATGGTGTGTGGGTCTGTGTCTGCACAGAGAATGATTGATACCGTGTGTGTAGTGTCTCTGTGTCTGCATACACACTGCTTGTATTCAGGTCAACACTCACCTGCTCCACCCAGACTCCAGATCCCTCCTCAGGAGCCCAGAGGATCATGGTTTTGTCCATGGAGGCAGAGAGCAGACTGAGAGGTTGTTGCAGCTTGCCACCTGCAGGGGGAGTCAGAGGGACAATACAGAAACCACACAGGAGCAGTACACACAATCAATAATACTCAACAGACCTCAGCCAGCTGTCAAAATCCATTGGTTATCTACGTTTGAAGCTTGTTTGAAACAAAAAAGTCTACATACAGCTTCATACTTATGTGTTATTTGTTGTATGTGTCATTTGAATAGTGTAACGCCCCCAGAGGTAAAACCAGACATATAAAAAATAGGTTTTCATTCATTACCTGTCTAGTTAATTATCTTAGAACCCTTAATTCCAACAGGTCCTATATGATTTATTTTGATATTCTATTTTTTGCTCCTACATGTCATTAAAATTAGTGGCAACAACACTGACACTAAAAGTGCTTCAGTAATGTGTTCACATGTAGAGAGAGAGAGAGAGAGAGAGAGAGAGAGAGAGAGAGAGAGAGAGAGAGAGAGAGAGAGAGAGAGAGAGAGAGAGAGAGAGAGAGAGAGAGAGAGAGAGAGAGGGTATTTCAGCTTCACTCTTGTGCAATGTGAGGAGATAGAGCACAGTCAATGGTAACTTTTCTCTACAGGCCTGTAGATAAATGTGTTTTTGCTATGTTGTACAATGTTGGAAAGGTTTTCATGAGGACGGATGGTATCATTTTATACTTAGGTCTGTAAAGATGGAAAAATAATCCAGACAAAAGTGTTATACCAACAACAAGCATAATAATTGCGCCATCTGCAGCTTAGAGCTGTGTATAATTACAGCTTAGCTGTGAAGCTTTACTTTCCTAAAACTAAACATAGCAATGTGTGAAGTACAAATAAGCAGGGTTGGGTGTGAAGTAATCTTGATGTTACAAGCTTTAAATACAGACAGAGTTTAAAGACAAGGTTTAGCACACCCATAAGCCCTTTCTCTTGAGAACCAATTAAGCTAATAACTTTTTATACCCGTTTGTTTCTATTTATTTGAATTTTGTACCATATTATGCTGCCTCTTATGAGCAAGAGCACTGTAAGATAAAGCAAGAGGAACAATCTGTCTTCACTAAGCATGAAAGTCAATCTGTTAACTTTTACTTTCAGCTGTAGAAAAACAATTACTGAATCTTGAGTTTAGAGGAAACAACATTATTCTGAACTAGCTGCTTATTACCAAAAACAAAGCAAACAGTCGTTTCCAGGTTTTTCATCACCATACCTTTGTAGAAAGGAGGCTGCCAGTGAACTCCATAGACCCAGTTTTCATGGCCAGCCAAAACCGTCTCAAGAGCCACAGCAAACACTGAGGACACATCTGTGGCAGGGAGAAAGAGAGACAGGATGAAGACTGTAATCAAAACACCAGTTTTAGTCTTTGAACAACAGACAGGTAGCAAATTAACTGAGCAAGAATAAATATTATTTTCTAAAAGAAAACTTATTTTTGGCTGCCAACTACATGCAGTTTCAAGTGTTCCCTGACAAATCAATTAAGTAAATTTTAAAATGATCAATGGTAAACACACAAACACATTCTCACTATTTGTATGGTGGTTTGTCATGACCACTTGCCAATAATCCATCAAAAAGAGTGTCTTCTTATTTGATTAATTAGCAGCCTTTTAACAATCAAGCCTGCGTGGCTCGCTCACCCTTATCCTTGACTTCAAAAACGTCCTCTTTCATTTTGATGATGGTGTGATCGTCCCCTGCGTGGGCGTCTGTCCCAGACTTGGCGCACAGCCTCCATACTCTGATGAGACAGTCCTGCGAACAGCTGGCTAATAACAGCTCCCCACCTGAACGAGGCAGACAGAGAGCCAGATGACTGAAAGGCATCCTCTATTAACTACCTTATCACTCCATTTATCAAGGCTGCCTTTGTTTTATTTACTCTGCTGGATTGCTTTCATAAACAATGGGGTATTGATAAATGTACTACAATGCTTAGTTGTTTCTTAAAACTTAAAGAACATTTATATGAAGTGGATCTGAATCATAAATAACATTCTTGTTATTGCAATGAAAAAATTGTAAAGGTGTGAATATATCACAATAAATTAGACAAGAATTGAATGTAAAAATCAACAACAATGCTCTTTTACTCAGCATGCAGAGAGTAAACCTATTGGATGGAGGGCTGGGTATAATGGACATGCTTTAAAACAGTTTTGGTGCAATCAGATGAAGCTTAAGCTAGATACCAGCTACCCTCAGATTAAACAAAAACAATGCCTTTGGCATTCATTTTGAAATGTGGAACTGTGAGTTATCACTAAAATGCATTCTTTAATATGTCAGATTTTATTTTTGTTATATTTTTGTGCTTTTATACATTTATAAGAAAGGAGAGGAGAGTGAATAGAGCTGAAACTGGGAGAGAGAGAGTGGGGAAATGACATGCTGGAAGGGTCAGCAGGTTTGAATCAAACCCGGGTCGCCAGCTATATGTGCATGCAATTTGACCAATAGGCCAAATCCATGCCCATATGACAGATCTTTAATGCAATACTGGACAATGAAATCCTGCATTGCATATTGTACAGTTCTTAAATGAAGCTTTATCCTTAACAGACTACAGGTTGAAAGAACAACATAAAAATGATACAGGCTTGCAAACAGAATCTTAACAACTCCAGCAGTTTTCTCAAACTATTTTTTAAAGCAGTTATTGGGGAATTGTAGATTTCACAATGACAGTTAGGCAGCAGGAGTGCAGTCCAAATAAAAAACCCACAGGTTCTTAACAAAGTGCATTCCCCTACCTCTTGGTTTGCCTACTGTGACATTATGCTTACAGGTTTAGTCCATTCGCAAATGGCCCATTT
Organism: Notolabrus celidotus; assembly: GCF_009762535.1. Classification (NCBI taxonomy): domain Eukaryota; kingdom Metazoa; phylum Chordata; class Actinopteri; order Labriformes; family Labridae; genus Notolabrus; species Notolabrus celidotus. The sequence continues at coordinate 15,645,220 of NC_048287.1, read as the reverse complement.
TACCCCTGCCGAGATAAACAGGAATAATGTTGCTGTTCAGAACATCCTATAGGGCCATGAAAAAGTGCTGGAGAGTTAGGAGCTAAATGTAATTTTATTAAAGAGATAAACCCTCACACGTTATCTTAATTTGAATAAGAGATGATATGCAATGGTTTTAACTCGACCTGCACTATGTTCACCCCTCTGTGAACGTTATCTAATAACCTTTAAATAAGTATGAGTTAAAGCAGACACGTTTGTGGTGTCATTTGAATGGGATTAGATGTCTCGAGTAAAAGCATTATCATGTCTCTGCACACGGGCAGTCAAAGCACTGTTCTAATGAGCCCGCCGTTTCATAACAAAACACAAGTTCATGTCATGACTTAAAGTCAAGCTCTCACTGATGTGCGGAGGACATAAATTAAGCCAAGCACAGCAATGAGTCTTTAAATTAAGACCAGTTACCTGCTTCATACACAGCTGGATTGGCTTTAATGCATAGTGACATGCTCTGTTTTTATGACTGGCACTGTGGTGACTGAGTGAAATATGACTGGATCAATGCAATATTTGTTGAGACCAGATATGCAAATTAAGGTGCTTGAATTGCACGATGAGGCTTCTTAGAGGCAAAGTTGGAAAAAATAAATGAAGCAGAATTATCTAAAGATGAAATATTGAAGTCATGGTACCTTTTTTTCTGTCTTTGTCTCAGTGACTCTTCTTGTTTAATTGGGAGCAAAAGTCCCGCTGATCGACAAGATTACAAGCATACAGATGACTTCCCCATTATGTGGCTTGAAGGATCAGCCACTTTGATCACTGATGTAATGAGTGTTATGCAAAGTGTGCAGAATTTTACTAAAGTCGCACCTGTTCCAGGAATGTACATATTCATATTAATACTAAGAATGTACATATCAAAAGCGAAATAATGAAAAACGTTTGATCAGCTGATTTTCAATTAATGTCAGTTGTATTGCATGCACAAGAGTGTTCAAATGGCTTACAGACAAAAATAAAGATATGGACACAAATCTAGCATCATGCCCTGCATCCCAGTGTTCATCAGCCATGATAAAACACCTCTGGAGCTGCTGTTTGCCATCTGCTGAGCCATAAAAGAACAGACTGATTTATTTAACTGCTGTCATAGTGGAGAGGGTTTTTTTGTCATTCCTATGGACATATTTCAAGCTAGCAAACTTCTCTCTGTCTCTTTACTGGCTCGCAGTGTGGCAGCATGGAGTGGGTCATAGACTGTTAGTGGGATGGAGACACTGGTAGAGAGGGCTGGTCGAGGAGATGAGATGGCTTTTACACAGTCAGAATAGAGCGTAATGAAGTGCTCTTGAAGAGGGTTACACAATAAGTAGAGCTTGGATTGGATCGATGCATTGCCATGTGTGATCACAAACCTGTGAACAGTGCACTGGTTTGGAAGGCTGGACAGTAACTGCTTTAATAACAGGAAACACTGTACTTCATTTATTAATTTGTGATTGGAAGACAAATAAAAGCTCTTTCTCTACAAAGTCACTTGTTTCTCTTGTATTTTTATCAAATCAGAGGTACCGCTGATCCGCATCTTTCAACTTTGCAGATAACTTAGTATCACAAGCTCAAGACCCTGGTGTTGAAACAAGCATGTATACCAACTTTCATGATGCCCTTATATGATAAGTTGGATTGGAAAACTTCAGAATGCTTTGGTTATTTAACACACAGCTGGATCCCATGCAACTATTTGCACAGTACCATCCTTAAATCTACATCTGTTGCCTGAACCAAATAAGCTTATTGCAGTAAAAACTACAGAATACTGATTTTCTCATATACTCAGTACAGAACATTAATTTAACCTCAAACAACACTAAAATAATTAAATCTACCAATATCACTGTGTATATATATAATCCGAATTTCATAAACTTACCAAAACCCATCTCCGGTGACTTGCTGTTATTGTGCTAGCATGTATACTTGCTTTTTAGTGAGTTCGTCTTGCTAGTTTACAGGTAATGCATCAGCAACACTCACCTAGAGATGCCCATGCCACGCCCCGCACCCAGTCTTCATGTCCTTGCAGTTGCATGGCTTTCTGGAGCTGTTGTGGAGCAGTTTCAAAAGGTCAGATGCTGCCCTACACTTAAAAATTACATACATGAGTACATGAGTTTGCTGTCACTGAAAGAGTATCAATGCGAGCCTACCTGTCCGCTGGACTGCACATACAGGTGCACCCGAGAGTCATCACCACCGCAGGCCAGTATGGGAACTGTTGGGAACGTCAGGTTGTCACACAGTAATATAAGCATGCAGGTATGGCAAATTGCATGCACTGGTATGCAGGTTTAAAAGCATGAAGCGAAGAATGAAGAACAGCATCAAACAGACAAAAGGACATTACACTTCAAACGCAGGTCATATTCTGATAGCATATTTGGTTACAGCAGTAAAGCAGGGGTGAAAATAGAGATGGATGACATGAGAGGGGGTAATATTTGTTGTGTGCAAGTGTGCGTGGTGCACAACTTGAATGAGGTCTATGTAGGAACAGCTTAGGCTTACCTCTGCTGCCTGGCAACAGTGCCAGAGACACATCCATCATGAAACAGCTGCCAAATGACAAGGTATGGAGGCACTCAGCTGAGGAACACACGTACAAATTGAATTAAACCTCAATGCTAGTAATACCGGTACATAATTTAATTATATATATATTTTTATATTATTTTATATGACTTTTGTATTTTGTATGAACTCAGTTGCATGTCATATTCTTCTTTAACTGATCCCATGTGATCTCTTTCCCATAGTTTTATTAGCCTCCGCTTAATGCATGGAGGCCAAGGGTCTTCCAAACAGCCACATTCTGCATACAGGCTCCAAAATGACACCGATATTATTTTTATCCTGGAATACATCCCAAGGTTATGTCCAGACTGCATGCATGCATGCACACACACACACACACACACACACACACACACATATATATATATAAATTTCATGACTGTCAAGCAGCAATGTTCATCTGCAATGACATGCGGGCAGATACTTCCTACAAAGTGAGGCTGTTATTTTAGACAGCTTTATAAAAAAGTTAAGTAGATATCTGTAGCATGCTACAGCGCTGATATTCAACAAAGTGAAGGGAATTGCAAGTAACACAGCTTTTCTTAGGGGACAGAATGCACACAATGGACTATTTTTCTGTCCAAAAATCTAGTTTTTTTTAAAACTTTTTAGAATGGCCAGAGGAAAATCTTGTCAACATGTTGGGTGATTTCTGGTCTTATAAAATATATCTTGTTTAAAAGACGAACACAACCTGATTGATATGACACATCCAAACCCGTTTTGAAGCACTGCAGAGGTGAGGTAAACAACTGGGCTGTTTTTAAACATTTCAATGCACTATTTCTGCCACTAGGGGGCAGCTATTCTTACTTTTTATACTGGCTTTACTGTATAAAAAAAAAAAAAGGAGTGTGACTCATTTTTGAAAAGGGTTTAACATGCTCAAAACTGCAGAATATCTTGTAGGGCAGAGACAAGGTTTGTCTAATAATACAAAGCTGAAATTTTAAAAAAAGGGGTGAGGATTTTCAAGAGTTATTTCTTTGAATAATATTGACCATTACCTTATATTAGCCTCAGTAATTTCAGACTTTAAGGAGATTTACTTTCTTTTGGGGATCACTGGATAGTTTTACAACTTTAGTCCTCTAAAATTATGTAAATGAAAATAAAACATTTGAGAATAGAACTGCCCCCTACTGAGACATGAACCCTGTTGAAGGGTATCAAGCAGACACTACATGTTAACAGGGTTGCAATTAAAAAAGGTTTTGGAATGCTCAAATTAAAATCAGCTAATCCTGATACATGAACTGGAATAACACTTGAACACAATACACTCTTGAAGCATTTAAAAAAATTCATTTTAGCAACAAAGTACAACCTGACGGACTGCGACTACGACAGTTATTTGCCTGACCTATGTGTGCCTGGGGGAGTTTCTTACCTTCTTTGGCTCTATTGCACAGCCACAGTCTGACAGTGGAGTCAGATGCTGAGGAGGCAACCAGGATCTTGGAGTCTTCCACATAGATGCCATCCACAGCACAAACTGGACTAGTATGGCCCTTACACTGAACGGTCTGTATGAACTGGAAACAGTACGCCAAATTTTAGAAGATGTCCACAACAAGAGGAGGGGAATATTGAGACAGAAAAACTGTTACAGATTAAACAGGTGGCTAACCTTCCCATTCTGTGCCTCCCAGACGATGATCTGATTGTCTGAGGCTCCTGAGACAAGATGAGACTCTGGAGCTGGAGCAACATCAACACGGTTAAATACAGATCAATGCATGGCTGAAAGTCTTTTTTTTATTTTACATTTCATAAGAGAGCTTGACAGATATTGGATTAAGAAGACTGATATGGGTATGACTTCAGGCAAAAAGGCAAATCACAAATTACCAATGTAACCACCAGTACAGTGTATTTCTGAGCTACAATGAATACAGATTTTCATGTGGATAGTGCAGCAACTTTTTAAACTAATATAAGAACAGACATGTGATCAGAAGGCTGCTTTCATAATCAAATGAGTTATCAAAGAATATGTATCATTATTATACACTGTCTGCTGAGTTGATCCCTGGGAGTTTAGACAGTGATAATAGTAATGAAAACAATGGAGTTAAAGGAAGCTCAGACAAAATGTGTGACACCATTTACTGATTTACCTACAGCATTGGTTTTGAACCTTATCACTATATACTAGCGATTCCACTGACATACCATGGATCGTGTTAAAATTAATTTTCTCTACTCACACATTATGTCTCTGTAACCTTTTACGTGGTGTCAAATTAAATGTTTGAGACACTTATAAACAAACACGTTTTGACAGGTCCATCACTTTCCTCCTCCTCACTCACCACAGTCCTCTCTGTGAATCCACTTGACTGCATTCACTCTGCTTGTGTGCCCATTCAGCAAATCGACAATTTTTCTCTCCTAAAGTAAAAGAAATACTGTGTTTACTTAGACAACAACAAAATAAATGTATAATTTAAACTATGTGATGCTCGGCTATCGTTAGCTGTGTCAACCGACAATGGCAGCTACCTTTAAAGAGGACATTTAACTGATTTTATTACCTGTGGGTCGTAAAGGGCCACGGAATTACATGTCCCAAAAGCTAGGATCCCACCTCGACTCCAAGAAACTACTTTTGGTGTTCTATTGGTAGAGCAAGCTATGTGGCATGTTTCCATTACGGGCGCCGCCATCTTGGATACTGAAGTTGTGGCGTTGCTGTAAATATGGCTGTGGTGAAACCGTTCCGTGATAACAATGAGTTCCACGTCATACATCTTCACTGGTACTTAACAACAAGACGGTAAGGACACAACGAGACAGTAAGGGAAATAAATATATAAACCTAAACACAAATCCAAAAATTCTAAATAAAAATTAAAATAATATCTGTACAAGGAAAGGTAAAGAAGTAATTTTAAAGACATGAAATAAGTAAACTTAGCCTAAACCAGAGTGCACATTTAAGAATATAATAATAAAATATGTCATGGGATAAATCCCAATATTGCAAGTGGTTGTTGAGATATTGCACTGGAAATCAAGTATTGCAAATGTGTGTGGTATATCACCGGAGTCTTTGGTGTTTTACAGTATGATTGTTCATGAGGGATACGGCCTGAGGGAAGAGGCTGCTCCGGTGTTGGGATGTTCTGGTGCTCAGAGCTCTGACAAGCCGGCCAGAGGGCAGCAGGTCAAAGAGGTGGTGACCCAGGTGAGAGGAGTCTGTGAGGATTTTGCCTACCCTTTTACTCATCCTGGAGGAGTACAGGTCCTGGAGGGAGGGCAGGGGGGCGCCGATGATCCTCTCTGCAGTCCTGACTGTCCGTTGCAGTCTCCTAAAGTCTGATTTGGTAGCAGAATCGAACCAGACAGTGAGGGAAGAGCACAGGACAGACTCAGTGACTGCAGAGTAGAAATGTTTGAGCAGCTTCTGTGGCAGGTTGAACTGCTCAAACATTTCTACTGTACTGAAATGCTGTAAGTGTTCTGGGAATTTTTTTTCACATACGTAATCTTATGTCATGTTATTTTTTTTCATGTTTTTAGTATTTTTTGTATTCTTTGCCTTTTTTGGTTAGAGGCATACTGACTTAAGAGACTCTATTCACTGAAATGCACAGCTGGGTAATGTCCACTAGAGGGGGTAAGAAAATCACAAAATTAAGCAAGCCTATTCCAGTTTGAGAATGGATTCTGACTATGATTCTGACATCCCAGCTATTGCCAATTTCTTCTACCTGTGTAGGTTGCATTTTTGAACGTTGAAATAATTATTTTCAATTGACCGTGAATACAGCAAAAAGGTCAATGTTGAGGTGATTATTCTGTGCTCTGAATAAGTGTTGTTCCTTCTTACAGGGGGTCAAAGGTCAGACCAAAACAGAGCTGGGGCAGCAATAATGCTCTGACTTAAGTTATTTTATTAGGATTGTTGTTTGGAAAGGCTTCTGGAGAGGACATGCGACTTTGCCCATCCAGTCTACATTTGTTTATTGGACTTGGAGAAGGCCTATGATTGTGTCCCTCGGGGGGGTCCTGTGAGTGGTTCTGCAGGAGTATGGGATTCGTGGGCCACTACTATGAGCTAACTGATCCCAATATGACCAAAGTGAGAGCTCAGTCCACATACTTGGCACAAAATGGAACACGTTTTCAGTGCTTGTTGGCCTTCTCCAGGGTTGTGCATTGTCACCGATCCCGTATGTAATTTTCATGGACAGGATCTCAAGGTGCAGCCTGTGGGAGGAGGGTCTCTTCTTTGAGGGCCTCCGAATTTCATCTCTACTTTTTGCAGACAATGTGGTTCTGTTGGCTTCTTTGAGCTGGGATCTCCAGCAGGCATTGGGGCAGTTTTCAGCTGAGTGTGAAGCAGCACCTCCAAGTCTGAGGCCATAGTTCTCCGCCTGAAAACGATGGATTGCTCTCTCTGGGTGGGGAGTGAGTCTTTGCCCCAGGTGAAGGAATTTAAGTATCTAAGGGTCTGGTTCGGACATTTAATAAGGATGGCTCCCTTTAGAGGTGTTCTGGGCACGTCTAACAAGGAAAAGGCCCCGTGGTAGACCCAGAAATCATAGGAGGGATTATATATTCTATCTGGTCAGGGAATGTCTCAGGATTCCCCAGGAGGAGCTTGAAAGTGTTGCTGGGGAGAGGGATGTCTGGGTCGATCCGCTTGGACTGCTCCCTCCACGATTCGACCTTAGGTAAGAGGAATAAAATGGATGGATATATAGATTTTTGGAAATTTTAACATTGGTGTTATAGCTGAAATGTTGGTTCCCTTTTAATGGAGAGCTGGCAATAAAAATGCAGCACATTGAGCAGAATCAAATTTAAACCCCTTAATCTATTTAGTTTTTCCTGGGCCTAAGAGAACCAGATGTATACAACATTTAACTGAAATGGCTGAAGACATTTTGGTATAACTCGAAACCGCTCCATCAACAATCAAGATGCCACAGTGCACACACACCGCTGTGTCAGAGTGGATTATCCCCTTGACAAGGGTGATTGAGGGTGACTGGTCACAGCTGAGCTAGCTGCCAGCCAGACAGCTCTGCTTGTTTAAAAAAAAAGCCTCCAGGCCTTTTGGATTTGAAAGGTTGAGGAGACACTTTTGTCACAAAGAGTTTCTAGGCACCCACTTGACATGATCAGGAAGAAGAACGTGATTGCATCTGTGAACCCTTGAGACGATGTGATAGATGACAACGTAGCAAAGGCAACCAGGGATAGAGCCAAATAATAAGAGGAAGTGAGAAGAGATGGAGGAAGAAGTTTGATTTTTTTCTTTGGCCTGACGCTGACTGTGCTGACTTGTGGTGTATGTGTGTGACAAAGACAGAGCAGACGCACTGTCACCAACACTTGAGCAGAAAATAGATCGTGCTCATCTTGCTATTGTTGTCCCTCCTCTGTCAGTCTGGGGGAGACAAGATTCAGACAGACTTGGCAGGGTGTGACGACCTCTCAGTTAAGGATACCAATGCATCTTTGGCTCTCATTTCAGGAGCGGCAGCTAGGCAATAGCTGGGATGTAGCCAAGCAGCTGCGTTTGAAAAAACATCTCTATTATCTTTGCACTGCTTTGACAATGCATTCATCATCCCCTGAACCTACTTACACAACGCTGGATTAGTTTGATAAAATATAACAGGCCATTGCAGGAAAGAGAGAGAGGAGAGTTATTTGGGAAAGATCCTGTCCTATATTCCTCTCCAAAGCGTATGAGGATACGCCTTTGTGTAAGTTTTGTATTCATATTTTTGCACTCATTAGTTTGCTCTAGTGCTCAACAGATTGAAAACATGGTGGCTGCTTATTAGTGTATGGCAGTGAAATCAAATTCTTGACATATCTACAATGGGAAACATTGTGTGATTATATTGTAGGTACATGGATGATAGCATCTGTTCTGAGGAAATAAAGCAAATATGAGTCTGTGTTTCTACTTTGTTTCTGTCATTAAAGCCACGTTAAAATGAATACATGGTGCTCAAACATATGGCACCACATTTTTCTACAATAGCAGGAAAGGAATCTCACATTCTCAGTTCAGAAAGTGTGGTATTTTTACAATTTATATTTTTAATTATTGCTTTTTAAAATAAAGTGTCCAAAGAGACTAATGAGAATCTCCTACTTAAAAAATAATACATGCAGACAGTTTAATGCTTTACAGTGCCAAAAATATCCTTCAGTATTTTATTATTAATTATTTAATTCTTACACATATTACCGCCAAATGCTCCACTAATAACTTATTTCTGCGCCCCAGAAACTAAAATACTTGAATGAACTTTTATTCCGAGGCTGAGGGATAATATAAATTTGTCCTGTTCATCTCTTGAAACTGAAACCTTTCTTCAGCAACTTGTAGGGTCTTTCTCTTTAAGTGCCATTTCTCACTCACTTAAAAACAAGTATAATTTGAGTAGATGTAATGACTCCTTTATTTTACCATTATAGTTGACAGATCTCAGGTAAAACAGTATTTTTGTAACAGTTTAGTGTGTATACTTTCTCTAATCATTCAGTAAAAGGTAAGTAAGGTAAGTATAAGGATCTTTATTTTTCTTGGCAAGTAGTATTTCATACAGGTTTGTGCTGGCATACAAATTCCACTACTACGACTGTCAGTGCTAACTTGTTAAGGGATTAAGGTCAAAGCTATCACATCTTTTTGGTAACCTCATGCTATTTAGTTCCTTATGGCATGCCTTAGTTAAGCCGCCAAAGTGTTTTTCTGCCTTCTGCTGCCACTATGATGAATAATAATGACGCCACTGTGCTTTTGAATGTTACCTTTCACTTTAAAAAAATCCACATAAACAATATTCACTTTGTTCCAAATAGAATTAAAATATCTCTACCATAGTTAAAATATCAATACCATAGTACTTTTAGTTTGAGGCACAACCAAGAGCTAAGCATACAGGTGCAGCTAATCAAACTGATATTGGCGCTTGAAGCATCACTAAGGCCAGCAGGGCACTGTTTTGGCATTTTCCAAATTGCATCAGACCTGCACAAGAAATGAATTCAGGACACTGGTAAGAATTGCTTCAAATTGTTAAAATGAACCTGAAAACTAATTTGAAATACAAAATAATGGAACTGTAAACATGGGATTAAGAATGTGATGAGCAATTAAAAAAAAACAACGTTTTTTTGACAGTCCAAATAAAAACTGAATTTAAAAAAACATATACATTAGACTTCATTGCTAAGAGTTTTTTAATTAGGTCTCCAGATACACACAAATATATATCAGGATTATCTTTTGATTACAATTTGAATATAATAAATGTCTAAATGAATATACTTAAGGGTCATATGAATCATATTCAAATGTCTTTTAAGGTGATTGATAACTCATTTCTGATCACCAACCTATACCTGTCTAGAAACTCCTTGTGGAACTTAACCTAGGGTTCTTTTTTAATCAAGCACCAAAATCATATCTTGGAAAATACAAACAAAATTCCCCTTACAAAATTACACATGCTTTGACTGTGCACATTGTCTTATAAGTTGTTTTTGTGTTCACTTCCTTTCAGTACATTGTTATGTTAGGGATTGACCATAAACACCATGTACAGTATTCACAGCTCATGCATAATGTGTCTCCTCATGTCTTACATCTCTGCACATTCTTATTTGCTTGCATTGGCTTTTATTACAAACAGCGGAGCCTGCATCTTCGGCAAATGTGGCAGCGTTCAGACAAAGCAGTGCTGGATGGAAACTGAATGATAATGAGTATATGCAAGGTATCAGTGATTATGTAACAACAGAAAAATGGAGTTGTAAAAAATGCCAAGATTACTGGGATGGGTGTCCACATGGCACTTTGCTGCTGCCTGGTTTTGTTTACAGGCAATTAAATTAGCCTTGTCCCTGAGGGGGGCTGCTTGGCAGGAGGAGAGTGCTAAGTGACAGATGACCCATGCCTTGTTAGCACTGCTGCTGTTTTGTTTTACTTGAACATATTGAAATCTCTGATTTTTATCCAGTTTCTAAAGCTGTAGTGTATAATTTTTGCATTGCAGCATATTTCTCCAGACCAGAGTCCATATTAACACAAACACCTGTAAGCCAGCCAGCATTAAACTGGTTTAGCATTTTAAACAGCTCCTGAAGCTTGAAACTGTAAAACTATTCAGGGTCAGCCAGGAAAACAGTCCAGTACTCAACCAGAAAAGCTCATCTCAGTTTTGCTTTTTGTTTTTCAAAGTTATGTTTTGGGCATTTTCGCCTCTCATGGATTTGGAAAGCTGGAGATAGACAGGAAATGTGGGGAGGAGGGAGCAGGTACAGCAAATGGTAGAGCTCAGGAATCGAACCTGCGACAGCTGCAACAAGGACTATCGCCCTCTGTGTATGGGGCACACACTTAGACCGCAAGGCTAACCACACCCCATGCTCACCTCAGTGTAACCTCATCTTGAGGCCTCTCAGGTCAATGTAGGTGTGTAAGATGAGATCAGCCCTGGTGTGAAAACTGTGTAGAAAAATTATCTTCAGTAAAGCACTGAAAAGTAGGACCATTATCAACAACACTGTATATGCATATTCAAATTATAGTTGAAATGTTTACTCAAGATAGACATGTTCTCATAAAATTCAGAGAAAAAAAAACAGCACCACAGCTCCTCCTTTGAATACATAAATTTCAATCTACTTAACCGGCCGGGGAATACCCGAGTGCACTCATTTTACATTTTGCAGTGTGCAAAATCACTATCTCTTTAAGCTCAGCAGTTCCTGTCCTGGGAGCCTTAGGAACAGCAAGGATGATCCACAGAGAGAGGGAGAGAGATAGAGAAAGTCAGCACTTCTAAGAGACAGTAGCAGCTGTTAGCAACACAATCACGCCACGCATAAGCATCTTTTTTATTTAATGAGTAATACCCTTGGACTTTGCAGATGAAAATACTGAAAAGGGACTTCCTTCTCGCATGGGTTTTCAGGCAACTTCTCAAAATGCAATGTGCCTGAAAGAGATTAGAGGCAGAGAAGCAACCACTGAATATTCTGGCACAAATTGGATACTGTTTAGAAAAACAAGCAGCTAGAAGTACTGACAAATTAAATGAGAATATTCACACCGCTAGGTTTGTTTGGGCCTGTGGATTGGAAGCTATTTGTCTGGATGATAACTTAACTACTTCCTCTTAAATATTACAAAATGGTTCAAACTTCCTATCTCATTCTGCCTCTTGAACTTATCTTCTCTGACCAGAATCCCTCAAACCAACATAAGTAGATACGTCACAATGCAAGTAGCCCGAGTGTTGGCATGTTATCATCTTATCGCTCAAAGAGAGAGCCTTAAAAAAGCTTAACAAAAAACAGGCAGATATTATCAAGTTAGTAGTAGAGCCATTCATCAAAGTGGAACACAGCCCTGTCCACACATAGCAGCCGAACTGCATACATGCCTTCATAATGAAGCAGTGTGCAGCTTCATGTGTGTGTGTGTGTGTGTGTGTGTGAGAGAGAGAGTGTGTGTTTGGATTGAAACCTATGTAAACAGGGAGGGTTAAACTAAAGCATAGCTCTGGGGTTTTAAATAAATACTGGCTGGGAATGAGAGCAGGAGACAGATTTGCACACACACATACACACAGATACACACAAATACACACGGGCCATTGTCTTCAGTGCTGACGGAGTGCTAGCCAGCCACCATAGTTGATGATAAAGCAGCCACAGAAAAGAGCCCTTGCTAACAGTGCCACAGAGCTTATAAGCCCTATCTGCTCCCAGCCATCTGCTGTGTTTGTAATATGAAGTGTTGCTCACCACTTGTCATCTAGTGGGTGCACTTGTAAAAGTTAGAAATAGCTACCAGAGCCACTTACAGAGTATTTGGCAATAGCTGGTCAGGCTTGGATTCAGACAGCTATAAAATATTTTGAGACCTGATACTGATATGAGCCAATGGGTCACAAAATAAGAAGAGGAACAATTTATCGGGCCGATGACACTTTTGTAACTAATTTTGTAGTCTGACGAAAGCGTTTAGGAGCTTCTGATGCAGACAAATGACATGTCAGATACTGATAAGAGTTTACAACTGTATGAATAGAACTCATGGACCCACAGGATATGGTATGTGGATTATAACCCCCACAACAGAGTTCTTCATTTTATTTATCTAAGCAATATCACATGAGATGGAGTGATACTGAATATCAGCACTGCCGCCCGCAGCCATGCTGATATTCCAACCCGGTCTTATGGGATATCGTGAAACTGTCACGTTAATTAATCTATTGTTTCGTGCATGCCAACACGATTTCCTCATTTTTTCGTGCTACCCAGACATATTTCAAACTAATGTATTTCAATTTGAAAGTTCATTTCGTGAGTACAAGCAGGACAGTAATGCCATGGCGAACAGTGAGGATTTGATTTGATTTAATTGTTGAACCTTGACAACTGAAAATTTTATCATCAGATATTCCTCGTATATCATTTTATATATCCAATATTTAATTTGGTCTTTTTTCAGTTTTTTAATGTGACGTCAAGCCTGTACATTTAAGAATCCAGTGCTATATTCTGCATCACATCGTCCCATATTTCAACAAGGTCTCATGGGATTTTGTGAAACTGTCACATTAATTAATCTATTGTTTTGTGCGTACCAACACGATTTCCTCGTTTTTGTAATGCCATGGCCCTCTACAGGACCGAAAACCAAGTGCCACACACGTGTTCCGCCTGTCACATCGGGCGATACCGAGGCTTTTTTTATTGTATAATATTTGTTTGGTGTGGAGGGGGGGCCACAGGGGGGTCCAGGTACAGTTTTACAGGGGCACCGGCCCCTGTTGGCCCCTCCCCAGAATCGCCACAGTCAGTATAACATCACAACCACAAGAGTGAGATTGCTTTTATACACCAGTTCCACAATCAGTTTCTGACATCACTGTCATATATCATCAAACAGTGAAATTAAAGTTTGTTGATATTTGTTTTGGAGGCTTAATGACAATCTGATCAATCGCAACAACTGTCTGCTGTGATATCAAACCAACTGTAAGTTAAGTCCCAGTGATGTTGTATTCCATATCATCAGGAAATGCCTCTTGTTTAATCAGATGATGTGGTCTGAACCAAATGTTAATTACAACAAAATGTTAATTTGCTTTTCTTCATTAACTTGTTTTCAAAGTTAATGTTTTATCAGAGGGAGTCATGCTGATTGTATGCATTTTTACTTATTTCAGTTAAAACCAGATCAGCATGAAATCTTAAACAAGCACTTAGGAACCTCTTAGTGATTCTATCCTGAATAAGATCATGAGAGTTAAAGCTTTCTCCAGACATAAAAAAGGAGAAAGTTAGCAGCTTTTAAAGAAAGGCACTGCATTCTATTCAGAGTAGCTGTCCCATGTGGCTGAGTCAGTGCAGCTAGGTTTGATTGGCATTTCTGGTGTGTATTTGGAGAGGATGATAAGGGATTCTCAGACTCCAGGGGATGATGTGGGATTCTTTGTCTCAGGGATCAAACCAGAGCTGTGCTGCAAGAAAAGCATCACTCCTCTCTCTCTCTTTATATAGGGGCACTGGATGCAAAGTCCTCTGAAATCTGCATGGGTAGATGAATTATGAATGTATAAACCGTAAAGCTCCTACCTAAGATCCACTGAAATCTGTGTGGATTGATGGATTTATAAATGTTTTAAATCTTAAATGTCCTATATGAAAGATCATCTGAATTTTGCACGAATGGGTGATGAAATTTAAATTGAACACTCTTAGAGAGCCTTATATTTTTGCCAAGCATACACTGCAACAGACCATCCCACTCTGCTGTATGGTCACTGGTTGCTGATATCACAACGTGTTATTTATTTCCTTTACTGTATATTTTGTACTATGGACAGGTTGAATGTAAAACTGAATTGCCCTTCTGGGACTTATAAAGTATGACTGAATCTGACTCTGACTCTATTGGGTCATTTTAAAGACTTGCCAAAAGGAAGTTGCTCACCTGAGTGAACAGATACATTATACTAAAAGTTTTCAACATTTTAGAATAAAAATAAAGAACTGCACACAAGAAGCTTGAAGGTGTATGCGTGCTGTGGTACGTCTGAGTGTGTAAATGTGTGTGTGGTTGCCCCACAGTGGTGTGCTGCAGTCCGCTCCCTAACGTTGTTGTGTAAACTACATGGACATTAGCGGGCGCAGCGGCACAACCACCGAGCCGGAGTGGATTAAAACAGCGCGCAGTGTGTGTGGAGACCCACTCGATAACGATAACAGTGTGAGGAACCACGGTTGTGGAAGAGCAAGCCCGTTACCCCAGTTTGCAGCCGCGAGACAGCCAAAAACAGGGTTCGTGGTGAACTCAGTGCATTGTGTTTCAGGCAGGGAGAGAGAGAGAGAGAGAGCTCGGCGGGAATGGCTTCATCTCCGTGCGGCAACAGTAACTTTGATTCCGGTCTGGAAATCAAAACTCGCTCGGTGGAGCAGACGCTTATTCCTTTAGTATCGCAGGTGAGTACCCCTTAAAGACAAAACACTACAGTATATTGATACATCTGACCATATTGTACTTTAAAAAACGCACTTTAGCCTCTCAACAACAGCCCTCTTCGGACGCAAGAGGCTAACTTTTCTTGTGTTTACCTGGCACTGCATGTTTCCGCCTATGTTTAAAGTCTGCCTCACATGCAGAGAATCTACCAGAACTTGTTTAGTGTAACTTATGTCGCTGTTGTAACAATAGTGGTTATTCATTATTACAGCGTGTCGTACGCCTGCTACTTCAAGGTGCACGCAACAAAAAAACAGCAGCTTTACCTTTATAATGTAAGGCAATGATATGGCCTGAATTAGATAAAAAGCAGATATTTTGTTGTTGTTAGGTAGAAGTTGGTAGGATATACAGTTACATAACAGGTCAGACTTCTGTAAAAGGGGAAGCAGCTATGGGGAAATTAAGCAATTACACCAATGACTAGCCATCCCAAAAAACTATCAAATGTGTGGTTTTAATCCTTCATTTTTGCTTCAAACTACCAGTAAATCTCATAAAAGTCATCACACACCCCACTGTGAGCGAATACTGCTTAAGAGGGGCGTGAAAGTTTCCCCAGAATGTTTTGTGTGTGTGACTCCCACTTCTTTAAATGGGCCACTTTGAGGCACGTGTTTTGTTTTTCAATAAACAGAAGAAGATGAAAGACCCACTTACTGCCACTGCACTTTTTCAACAACTCCTCTCTGGCACACTAGAAACAGTAGTCCCAGCTTTAAAAGTGTTGAGTTTAGGTCAATGAGTTAATTCATTTTATTGTAGGCCCAAACGCTATTTATTTAGGTGTGTTTTCCCTCTCTAATAATTATGTCATTTTATGCTGTTTGGAAGAACAAGAGATGATTCAATGACTGTTTTCCACTGTTATTTTCAGCATGTCATTCATAAAAAGGAGGTGGGCTGAACTCCTGAATGCGGGAGCGACCACCACCAGCCTTGTAAATGCAAACTTCCCTTTTTTGTGTAGCGGATAAAGGGACTTGGGAATGCTCTGTTGTTTCCAGAAAGAGACAGTGGATGTGAAAGACACTGTTCTTCCCCCTTTGAAAGCTAAAAGCCTGCTTCCCCCCTCTCATGTTAAAAGTGCATTTGAAAGATATGGTGTCCCTGCACTGAATGATCAATGGATTAGTTAGTCCTAAGAAACATTGGTACAGTGATTGGCTTTCAATGAAGGCCCTCTTTTTTATGGCTGCTTTGATTTCAGTCATGTGGAGTTGATTCAGACAAGGTTATACCTGTGATGCAAACAGCAGTTACTGTAATAAGCACTGCTGAGATATTGTGACAAAAAGCATTCAGTAAATCTGCTGCACTCTGCGTTATCTTAATAATATTTACGCTGCAGCAAACTTATGGTGCACTCCTGCCCGCTGAGAAGGACTGGCTGAGCTCCAGTCTATAGCATGGAAGAGTGTGCTGTACACTGTAACAGCTTTCAGCATATTAAAGTCCACAGTTTGAATAGTGGGCCTCAAGGACAATCTCTCCTAACTTTCTTTTTTTTTTCTCTCGCAGTGTGAGGCATGTCCCCATAGCAACAGAGCACTGCACTGCTGAAAGAAACAACATTTGCAAGGACTGTTATCTCTATATGCAATGTTTTCCTGATGCTGTTGTTGTGATGTCATCAGAAAGACGTCCACTCAGTCGGTGACGCTTCATTCGTTTCACATGCTGTGACTTCTTTCTGGCCAGTGGGGGTGTCATAGATCACTTATGATTGCATGTATGCCCAAACAGGTTTCTAGTCAACAACAGCACTTATGATAACTGATATATTGTTTCTTATGTTTTCAAGCCAAAGCTCAAATGTTGTGGTTTTAGCTTCTTGAATTAGATATGTGCACACTGTTATTTAACTTACATATGAAGACGTATAGGTCATAGACTGTATAAATAATGGACGTAGTATCCGCGACGTCACCTATCTGTTTCTGAAGCGCTGTTTTGAAGCCAATTGACTGCGGCAGCCATATTGGAAATGAGGAACTCAACCAGGCAGAGTGTGATGTAAAGAGGCGGAGTTTGAGCCTCCTGGCCAACAGCTATGTGTTCCCAACTGGGAGTCAAGTCAGTCATGTCCTTATTTGGGAAAAACTCGTAATCTTCGCTTTTTGAATCCAGGCTGTAAACATGTTTATTAATGCTGCAAAGATCGTTTTTTTTAAATTCATGTCTATGTGGTTTCCGGTGTTTCTGCAGCCAGCCTCAAGTGGATTCCCGATGAATTGCAGTTTATAACACTTCCGCATGGGCTTCATAATTTGAGACCGGAGGTTGCCGCTTGGTATAGGTTGAATAGTTAATCTGTTGGATAAAAACAAAACATCATCACTTTTCCCTCTGGGGGATAAGTTAAGGATTACCTTAGTCAAACTCAAGAACTTGTGATCAGTACTCAGAGTGTGAATGATAATGAAGATAAAACTGAATTGCAGACGTATGTTTTAACTTAATACATTCATATTCCTAAATAGATAATAGAAATAAATATGAAAGTAGTTTTTAGCATTTTAGTTCTTCATGTGAGGAAAATAAAGCTGTCTTATGAGCAGACACCAGACTGGTGTACAATTTGACCAAAATATTACTGTTAATTTTTTCAGGCCAGAAAATGATGTTTATAAGCCACCACAAGCAGAGGATGTAGATCTGGATAAATGCTGCTGTTGTGCTACTGTAATGCTCTACTACACGGATGCAAACAAGCACCAAGCAGCAACCTCCAGTCTAAAACTATGAGTCCAATGCGGAAGTGCTAAAAACTTCTGAAGACTGCAGGATCCGCTTGAGGCTAGCCAATTCAAAAAAGCTGATCTTTACAGCAGAAATAAACATGTTTACAGCCTGGTGCAAAAGACGAGTGTAGTCTGGATAGCTAATTTCTCGATCGGAACACACTGTACGGAGGGTGAATTCTTTTTCTAACGCGGCAATTTCGAAGATATTGAGAATACGAGTCTTCCAATGAGAGGCACAGCTGACTTGATTGGCGGGAACACTGTAGCTGCTGGCTAAGAGGCTCAAAGCCTACCTTTTTATGTCACAATCGCTCAACAGCAGCAATATGGCTGCCGTCAACGATTGGCCTCAAAACAGCGCTTCGGAAACAGATGGGTTGTGTCACGGAAACTACGTCCATATTTTATACAGTCTAGGACAAGCACAGATGACAGATAACCTTTTGTAAAGTTGCACAATTTGGTAGTACTCTTTTCTAGAAACATTAGATAAAGTTTTTTGTCTGCTGTGACTGGTTAAACTGGTATATAACCACTTGACCAGAGCAGTATGTTTTCAGCACTATAATGTTGATGTCTAACCGCAAAGAGGACCAACATCTAGTGGTGCTACCTCTAACCTTAGCCAAACAAATTTGACATTGTTAACCATTGTGATGTGATCCCCTGTTTAACTGCATTTTAAATAGTGCTCAGTTTTGACTTTTCTGAGCATTTTCTTGAATCTTTTGTCTAGTCAGTTAGTTGGAATTTAAATGAGCGGGAAATTTGTTGTTTTTGAACATTGCTACTCTGAGCGCCAATTAACCTGGCATTACGATTCTCAATGGTGGACCAAAACTGGAAAAAAGTGTCAGAACCTCAGACACGGTAACTTCAAAGCATGTGCAAGTTATGAAACCAGAGCATACGCTGTCAAAAAAAAGAACATGATGGCCTCATCTCTGTATTGACACAAGACCTTTCTGCACTTTATATCTAAAAAGGAGAATTTGTCAAAATATTCACATTGGAAAATAGGGCTGGGTATCACCAGGTCCCGCGCGATACGATACTATCACAATATTTTGCCAACGATAACGAAACTATCACAACACAGCGATTCTGAGATAATCAATATATATTGCAAGAAATATCATTCATGATACATCACAATATCTGTGTCACTGAAGAAATTCAGAATTTATTGACTGCACTGAATCCATTTCACAGGAATTACAAAACATTGTCAATCAATTTCAAATGAACGACAGCCAAGTAAAACAAAGTATCTACTGCACATATGGTCTAACAATAACCCTCAATAGGCGGCCCCGGCCGCATTGGCCCCCGAACTGTTATTCCTTCACTATATGTTTTGGTCGGTCAGCACGTGTATACAGCGACTTGTCACTTAGAGTTCACTGCTGCTAGTGCAATTTTTAACTTCACTTTCGTTTTCTCTGCTATTTGCTAATCCTCCGCCTTGCACCATTTTCTTTTTCTTCTTTTTATTTCCTTTCAAAGAGTACTCTACCGCAGCACCCACTCTTATTCATGCTAAGTGCCATCATGTGGAGGCTTGAAGTAGTGACTGTAAACCAAAATTGTAGCAGCCTTTTGTGAGAGAATCTGTTTAGAACGGCTGTATGTTTATTGTTTAAATATTGATATTTGGCGCCAGTGTATCGATAACGTATGGCAAGACAAAATATTGCGATATATCTTAGTATCGATATTTTGGCACACCCCTATTGGACAACATGTCAGCGGATACTGTTATGAACTGATATACCTGCAATTGGCTGATATCAGCCAATCTTTTACCGGCTCAATTCATGTTTTGCTCATTTATTTTGTTGTATGTGTGTTCAAAGTCTAGAAGTAGGTGTGAGATCTGACGGTCCACGGCAATGGGATTATGAGGGGGAAATTGATGGACACTGCTGCCTTCACCTGCTGTGTTAGCATGCCTGAGGTGTATGAACAGCATCAAATATCCATAAGAAATCGGCAGTACTGTGTATAAGCCTATTTTGAAGACTGATGTGTAACCCAACCCTGGTAGTAAAATCCGTGCCTTAATGTGAGTAAGATAACTCAGTTAAGGGGCTTATGTGACTGTTCAGAGGATCAGTATTGAGTAACAGGGGTTATTATTGAATTATTATTATTAGAGTCAGTGTAAACGCACTGACTGTGTGGGCTGTGTTGTACGGCTTTACTTTGAAAGGAGCTTTGTACTAGTTTGTGTTTTTGTGTGTGTATGTATAACCATGTGATGTGGGGGTCATTAGATAGCTATCAAGGAGGAAATGAAAAAGCAGTGTTGGTAGGAAAAGCCACTGTTTGATATGGTGATAACGAATCATGTGGTGCCCTAGTGTTCACTTCTATTCTTTTGCATATCCTCCTCTCCTCCCTGTTACCTCCTTTCTCCTCCCCTGTCCTCTCCTTCCTATGACGCTGATATCCTCAGGCCTCTGTTATCAGCCTCACTCCCACCAGGGTGTAATTATAGGCCTGGGAGTCTCCCTGCTTTGCATTACGTACACATACACATCTACAGATGCATTGTACACAGTCCCACCCACCTCTTTTCTTTCTATGCTTGCATGTTCACCTGTCTACTTGAGTCCTTGTGTATGCACTAATCAGACTTTTTGCAATTTAAATTACATCTAAATATGTTTCATAATGTGACCACCTGGATGTTTTCCAGCTGCATATCCAGTCATTTCAATCATTTTCTAAACAGAAGGAGCTCTTACTTAATTGAACAGAAGTGCTTGCCTCTGCTTGGAATTCCCTAATGTGCTTTTCTCCACCTTTTTACGCCACAGCAATCTCCATACCAATGGATTTTCATTGTGAGGATCATGGTGAGGGGTAATGAATTGCTCTGGTGGTGGTCAGAAATGTAATAGGCGTCACACCGAGAGAAGGGAAACTAAGTGAATGTTGTTGCCTGTTTCCTACCTGTGATGTGTTATGTAGACAGCAGGAAGGCAATTAGCGATAATCTGGCGGCTTTTTCCTCTACATTTTTTTCTTGTTTTGATGTGGTGATTAGTGAAATAACAGTTTAGTTTCTTTTTTTTTTATAATTGAGGTGTGTTCCTATAAAAACACACCAGCCCTGTCTAGGCTCGGACAAGGTGGTCCTCAGACTGACAAAATGTAGGGTGTTGTTTTGAGGTGAAGATGTGTGGGAAAGAACAAGGGCAAAGGAGTAATAATTTAAGACTTTGATCAGATTGGTGAACATTTAAGCACTTGTGACACACTGGCCTTGTGATTACAAAGCTATGCAGGCTTCATCATTTTTCTGCAGGGCTGAGCCTGGAGTTTCTTAAAAGATTTTCCGCTATAATTGGGCCTGGAAAATCCGTTTTCTGTCCAAGTTTGTTAGCGTCGACTTTGTCATGCTTCTAGGGGTTCTGTGGTGTTTGCAATTTTTGCTCTCTGATGTCCTTAAAAGAAATGTGTTTAAAAAAGCTCTTCCATGTTCCATGTACAGACAAACTGGATTGAAATGGCATATTTATTACTCAACAAAAGCTCAGTGGCAGTTTGGAGGATGTGGTTTGCTCAGAGCATTAGCATTTTGTCACATAAATTCCTCATTAAACAAAATGCTGACAAAAAACGCTCCATAAACTCTCCCAGCTGAACAGCTCGGTAAGCACGATCACCATCAGTCAAACTTTCATCCCTCTTCTTGGAAATATTGGAAATGGAGTTTTATGGAGATACGAAGCCCTATTTCCCTCTTAATGTTCCTGGTCCTGTGATGTCGTGACATGACAAACGTCCAGGTAGTGAAGTTGTTCTTTATACTTAGACAGAGGCATTACTGTTGCCACCAGCTCGAACAGATCTGCCTCCCCTAGCCGTGTGATGATAATGAAGACAAATGGGTCCGTGGCATGAAGGTGAAACCACATGAGGATTACAGTGCCAGACAAGTATGCGTGTGCTGCATACACACTCACAGGAACAATACACCTATCTCCTGGGAATGATACAAAGTGAGCCTTTAGTGAATGTGTGGAAAACGGGGTGGGGGATTCCAGTGTGGTCTCTGTCTTTGTTTACTTTTGTGTGTGTGATTGTTTGCACACAGACGACAGAAACTTAATGAGTTCTTTTTTGTTTGAGGTTTCATGTTAATCAACCTGCATTTTTTGCACTGTGTATGCTGCCTTCATGACGTGTCATTTCATCAGCCTGCACGCCCTTGACACCTAGACAGAGTGTGTCACCTAGACAACAATGTGTCTGAAGACACATCTCTCGCAACACATCGCACTCGCAATTATTATTATTTTTTTAACCGTAAACAAAATAAGTAGATAAATAAAAGTCCATTTTGGTTATTTGCAGGCCAATCTTCTCCACTCTGGTTTCGTCACAACGTGCTAACAGGGCTAGCAAAAGACGTGATGGGAGACTGCCTGTTATCCGTCTCCGCTGTTTTCTCCTTGTGCTTTTAGCGCATGTGGTTAAGCATCGAACTAGGATTTCTATGGTATGCAAGTTTAATGCCACATATCTTGCACTGCACATTTACTTCATCTTTTTTTCAAAGTACTTCCAGACATCACTTTTTATAACTGACATGTCACAGACAGTTCTGTATTTGTTGTGCTTTTGCTTTCGGTGGAATAATATGTTACGAGAGAGTTGCCGTAGCTGCCGTAGAACAATTGTTTTTGCTAAAATCTGGCTTGGTGTGTATTAAAGCTGAAGCCAAGGCCGGAGAGGTCATACGTTTATATTCCGTTCATTATTTTCCTACCTAGTATATTCAGTTAGGTGAAAACAAAAAGCACATGGTCACACATGGTCACACATGTAACGCTGTATGAGTTCAAGTTATGATGCCAGGTGCGCGAGTAACAAAATGCTACTCGAATAATGGGGTCAATGGCAAGTACCCGAGTACCCAAGCATTCATATCCATCCCTACATCACAAGTGGAAGATTTTAAAGAGCGTACAGTAAAACTATACCCAATGCAGGATTTGGTCAATTAGACTTCAAATCAGACAATGCAAAGCTTGAAATCTTTGTCACTCGCTATTTTAAACTCCTACATCAGCCTATGACTCATATTTTAACTGAGAAGATGAACGTTTAACAAAGCTTTCAATCCGAGCTGACAGTAAAGGGACGTCAAATCATGCCTTGCTATCATGACTCCATTCTTGTAGTTTTGAGTCACTTTACCATGTTTTTTTAGCTTAATCATACAACTGGATGACTTTACCAGCTAAGATTCAATTAGTGGTGTCTTGGCTGGCATCCATACAAGGCCCTAAAGCCTCGCTCAAGAGAATTGGACAGTCACAGATTTTTAACGTCAAACTGCCTTCTTCAGTATTTTTATTGGGTGTTTTTGCCTGGTCTGATCATTTTGAGAGAGAGAGAGGAAACCTCTGGTAAAAATCTTGGAAATGATTAAAGTAGTTGTAGGAATCCAAATCTAAAACCTGCTGAGTACCTGGAAACAAACTAGCAGCAGCTTATCGTGCAGATATCCTGTGCCAGTAGAGGAAAAGCTTTGGAAGGCACTGATTTTTAAGAAGAAACTTGTTTTATTCTGTTTCCACTTATTTATTCCCCTGGCCTGTTTGTGTTTGAAATGAGGAGACCTATGGATATAAATCATTCAGCTTGTGGTAAAAATCTGTCTTCTATACTTTTAATTTGTGTCTTTGCTTTTTAAGAGGCAATCCTAATATGTCAAAACCAGGGGTGCAGCTTGCTCGGCTGGAAGTGAGGCTTCCACAAAATCTGCTCCCCCTAGTGGCTGGCTGCAGTATAGGTCAAAAACTCTGTCTCCCCCATTGCAGTCAAACTTAAAAAATAAATACACGTTGTATGAATGTTTCTCACATCCATATGCTGTGGTGATATGTAATTATTATTTGACTGTTTTGTGTTCAAGGCCTCTTTTTTCTGAAAAGTTTCTTTTTCATTAGTTATTAGAGGTTAAAAAACGGATTCACATTGATGACAGCTGCCGTAGAGGGAAACTCCATAGGATCTCTTGACGGTAAGCTGTAGGGCGGAGCTTGTTACCATGGCAACACCGAAATTACCGTGGCAACCACAGAAATTCTCTACTGTGCAGACAGCGGCTGCACAATGGCTGCGCATTGGAACAGGGTTTTTTAGCTTCAAAACCGAGCAACAGGAAAAGGCGGAGCAACGCTGTCCTTTTTATATACAGTCTATGGTTAAAACCCATTCATCTGTCTCTTCTGGTTTAGCTTTTTTCACATAAAATCTCTGTTCAGGTATTGCCCTCTGGATGGGATAAGGGGATAGTTTCTTTCATGTGCGTCCCCTCTGGGAATAATCTGCTTGTTTTACCCTCAGGGGTGGAGCGGGCAGGAGTAGCAGGAGCCTTCCAAAATGATGACAGTTTTTGTGTTGTGCTATAACATAGAGATTCAAATTGCTGGGTGACTCACAATGCGAAACAATTAGATATAATATATGGCATGATAGTGCTTAAACAAACACAGCAAGCCTCTGGATCATATTTGATTCTTAAAAATGTAAACTTGTTTTGTGTTTACCTCTATGGCTTCACATGTAACAGCTACAGTCCTCGCATCAATAACCCAGGGGGGTCTTTTTCAATCGACTTCCATTCCTCTAAACCCTTTTGTAAAACTTCTGCCGCATAAGCATCGTTCTAAATCTTGTGCGTCATGCTAGTTTTGTAGCACATAGGAATGCATTTCCAACGTGCTGTCTGGGCAGTAATCCTGACACTGCAGACAGTACAGTCAACCCATTGCTGGTGAGTGAAACTCCCTCTGCAGACTTGAGTGCATCTTCCACCTTTCCTCTGATCTCAGCAGAAAGAGAGCTGGAATAGCCTTTTCTCTCTGTCTTCTGTTCAGTTTCGCAAGTGACTGCTCCATCTCTTAGCTTCTTTTCATCATTGTCCGACAGCCTGCCTTCTTTTCTGGTATTATGGAGATGTCACCTTTTTTTTGTTTGCGTTCCTCTCATTCATGTCATCAGCACCACCACAAGGAGTCATGAAGGAGTGACATGGTGAGTCAAATTTGAAGGCTGTATTCATTCGATGTAAATATTGATATTTAGCCTGGTGTATCAGTAGCCACACAAGTGGTTGATATATTGTTGTGTCAATATTTTGTTCCACCCCTCCTATAACATGGATAGGGACATGTTTGCGATATAAATGCAAGAGTGAAAAACAATACACAGACACAAACTTAATCAGACATTAAGCAGACTTTGTACCAGAGGGCTGGGCAGCTAAAGTCTGTTAAAAGTCTTGGCCAATATAATTGGACATTTGCTCTCTCATATGCAGCCCCCCCTGGGAAATGTCAGGACATTTTCAGGAGTGCAGTGCATGTGCAAAAGGGCAGAGTTTCAAACAGGCAGAGTGCATGGTTAAGTGTTTTGTTCAGCAGATCCCCTCTGGTTCAAACTTCAAATATATGAATCACAGTGAGCCTGACTGACATCATTGTTGTGTAAATGAGGATCTGAGGCTATACCTGCTCAGTGGTAGGTAGTATACACAGTCAGTCAACAACCCTGTGTTATTAGACTGAAATGAGATGTAATTCCACTTTAACACCCACGGTTTTCAATTACGATGGTTGCCTTAGTCATCTACCCTTGACAGTTTTTCCCGATTATACTCTCTAAAATCTCCAGCCTTAACTGTCTCTCATTTGACTTTTTTGACTCTCCTTTGCACAAACACATAAATATAAACACACAAGTGCCAGACTTTTATGACTGGTGTTTCCCCCTTGTCCTCCCTCTTACACCCTCTCTATTGCTATCAGGGGAGTTATTACAGATCGCTGTTCTCTTTAAGTGCCGATAAAAGGGTCTGCCTCACACGCCAGGTCCATTGACCTCTCCCCTGCTGATATACTTCCAGAGGAGAAAGATGTGTCGTTTTGTGCTTGTTTATGTGTGTGATTGCCCCTAAAACCTCTAAATAACCCAGCCTAAAGGGATCTGTCACCTGGAAAGAACAGCACTTTTAACTTAATGGTGAAAAAAGCTATCTCACCCCCTGACATCTAAGTTATCTGAAGGCAGTAGCTAATAGCGATAGCCTCTTTTAATTGTCTTAAGGAAAGCTTCTGCCTCTGACTAACACTTATAAGTATAGCTGGAAGGTTGATAAGGTATTGATTCAACATCTTTCCCATTAGCGCAGAACCTCAAAGTGACATTATTGTGCGTCAACTGAAAGTGGAAAGCATTTTTAGACATCTCTTCTTTAGAAAGAACTCTGTCCCTAAGTGGCTTTCGGTTACGCAGAAAGTTTGTCTAATTTGCCAGGTATGTGTTTTCACTTGTTGGGATTCCTTTTAAAGAAGCAGTCTAACAGAAAAACACCTTTTATCTCCAAGAATTCAATTCAATTAATTTAAACTGCCGGTTTATATGGGTTTTAACCATGCTCAGCCTTTAAAAGCAAAGGGTCCCCAAAGGCCTGCAAGTGCTATTAGAGGCTTAGCATTCTTGTTTAGTATCAAGTGGCTGCGTAGCCCATTAACGGCCTGTATTTACAGTATAATCTTAGTTTATGATGGCTGTGAGATAGTAATGGGATGTCTCATAAGTGTTAACGCTCAGGAAGAAATCTCTATCAGCAGGGATGTGGTGCCTAATGTAGCGTGGTGTTTTGTGTTGTCCAGCCTAACTGGGAGCACCCTGTGGATTGAAACAGATGCATGAACTCACACCCAGAAGCACAGACAAGGACATAGTTATTGACATTAATTACTCTGCAGTCACACAGAGGCCATCTGTGAACTTTAGGGAAACTGCACAACAGCTTTCCTGCCATGTAGATGTTCATGGGTAATATAATGGAAAGGTATCATGAAACAGGGTATATCTGATATGTAAAGATAGTGTGAACAGTCTAGAAGTGTTTATGAAAAGTGTGCTTATTTTTTCTCCCAACATAGATATAAAGATGGACAAAACATAAGATTTGTAAGCTGCTGTCAGTACAGGAGAGACTGATGAGTGTGAAAGGACAGCCCACTTACTGTAATCTTGTAGGCATGTACCCTCCCACTCGTCCTGTCATGTATTGCCAGAGATATCAGACAACGTATCTATATTGTCTGCTGCCTGGACAACCAAAGGTAAACAAAACAGTATTTGGCAGGCGGCTGTTTGTTTCCCTATCTGTTGGCGGTTTCTTGGCACATGAAGTGATTTTTCCAGTCCTTTGAACATGACATTGACTGGGAGAGTTGTTGACAATATTAAGACTAGGCCTGGATGGGGGAAACTCTGGGAGTACTAGAGGAAGCAAGAAACATTGACAGCTGAGAGATGGTTTAAAAAAAAAAGACACACAGTGGGGCTTAAGATTGTCATAAAGACTATCTCAACATGCTGTATTTTATATGTTTCAGCAGGCACTGGTTCTATGCAGGGAAACCTATCAGTGTGAAAAGACTGACAGCAATTGACTGTAATGCAATCCTGGATCCCACCTGTGGTCATCCAACCACTATTTAAATCTCTCCAACAAGTGTAGCCACAACTTGGTACTTGATGTTTCCTCTGAGCTAGTTGCTTGTTGAACTGTAAACAAAGAGTAGGCCAGGGAACATGAACTCCTGGCTGGAAGTCCTGTGTCCCCAATTGCCGCAAAAAGTTGGCCTTTACTGGCTATATCCTCACCATAGCCAATCAGTTCTGAGATAGCATTATTTCAGAAGTTTTATCCTACCAGTTAAAAAATTAGAAGACTATGCCCTCCTCTAACTGAATTTATGTGTTATTGTTTTAACACATAAGACCGTATATAGACCGTATAAAGACCGTATATAACATGGTCTCAGAAGATGTGTTTTGAAGCCCAACAATGGTAGTCATTATATTGGAAATGCCGACTCAATCTTACTCTGGTCAACCTAGAAATAGACAGAGAGGTGGTGCCGAGGCAGGCCTTGGGCCTCCTGAAAACAGCTACAACATGCAAATCTGTCATTAGACTCGGAACTCAAAATTGACATTTAGAAAAGGTGTTGATAAGGCTTCTGTAGCCAGCCTCAAGTGGACACTCAGGGAACTGCAGCTTTTTGCTTTTCTACATTGGCTTAATTTTTAACAACAAATGTAGCTGCTTGAACTATGCACGTCTATTGGATCATAGCCAACAGAAATAATGATATCCACAGAAAAAAAAAGTCACACCGAATCTAAAAATTGTATAAATATTGTCTGTGTAGTCCTATTTGACTGAGTTATGACTCTGACTATGAATTTTCTCATTAGTTGTGGCATTCAGGCTCTAGGCTTTTTTTTGTACCTTAAAGAACCTCACTTGCATTTCAGGTCAGGCAGTATCTTTTCCTCACGTCTCTTCCTCAATACGCCCCTTTCACTCCCCCCCTGGGAGGTGAACATAACACTTTGAAAACCTCTGCTCTGAGTGATAGGCCATACCCTTACTTTATAAATCAGTTTCATGATCCTATGAGGATAACTTTCTAACTCCCACTGGCCTAACATAGCATCAATAATTCATAAAGGAAATAGAAACATTTCTAAGAGACAAAAAATAGTTTTTTTAGAAGATATGGGGAAAAGGTTTGGAATATAGGGAATAGATTATCTGGTATGATACTGAAATAAAAACATATTTTACTTACTGTTCTTTGCCTTTAATTGGACTGTTATATGAGCTCTTGAGTTTAAATGTGTAATGATTTCTCTCTCTAAGGTCAAGCAAAACAGAAATATCTGATCCCCAAAGCTCTCAGACTCATCATGTTTGTTCTTGTCATCCTCTCTAGTAGCATCATTGCAGACTATACAACAGAGGAATCCTGCAGTCTGGCTTGTATGTGTTAATTACTTTCTTCAAGCGTCTTTGAACTTCTCCCCTCTCGATAATGAGTTCTTTTAAAGAGACAAAGTTTGACATGACAGAACAAAGAGTGTGAAGGACACCAGGAAAACAGAATACCAAATGTTTTCTTATATTTTCCTTATTCTGAATATCAGGGAATTTCAAATATTTAAAGGTACGGTGACACTCAACCTTCTTCAAGTGGTATAACGTCTATGTAAATTAATCGTTTCTGTATCTCTTCAAAAGGTTAGTCAAGTTTGTCATTTAAATCTTGGGCATCAGTATCACCTTGAGGCCATGAAATCCACAGAAACAGGGTTCGGGGTGTTGTCGTGAGGAAATATCAGTATGTAAGAAGCTATAGCTCCTTGTTTGTATGCCTTCCGACCTTCCTTTGTTCCTCTGCCCAATTTCCTGATTCGGTTTTCCTGTCACACACCTAACTCTCCTGCTCTTTCACACTCTGTCTGAAGTCTTGTGTTTAGTTTTCTCAATCTCTCTCTTCACTTAGCACCCTGTTTTCTCACGTTTAATCCCAATTTCCCCAAAGAGAACAGTGTCCTTGTGTCACCTCATTAATTTGGCAGCCATCTGAAAACCTAGCCTGAGGGTAAGGGTAGTGCAAAGAGCTGGAAAGATCAGTCTTAACATTCCTCTAAGGACCTTTTACCTGCTTTTTTCCAGTGCTGTAAACTGAGATGTAATCCTCAGCCTTGCGTCTATTCTAAAGAACAGTAATGGGGACGTTATATAACCAACTGAGCCAGATTTGGCTGTCCTTTTCTTTCACACAGAATGCCTGAGAGTGATCAAGATGATGGGAGTTTAACCATCCTTTGTTGGATCGTCACATATCTTCAGGGGGAATGTTTTTGGGAGTCTACACAGTTTGTTGAAAGCTAAATGTAAGCAGATAGGATCTTAAACACTGAAGAAAGACTTAACTCCAAATCAGCTGAACTTGATGGTGATAAGATTTCACAGACACGGTGCACTGTTTCTGAAAAAAAAGAAAAAAGGTTTTGCTCTTGAAAACTGTTGCCTGGAGCAAGTAGCCTAATTTTCCCAGGCCACTTCTAATGACAGCACCACTATGGGTAGATAACTGGTTAGCCAGTCCCTCCAGGAAGTTGCGATTTCGCGATCGCAACTATCAACGCAAATTCAACCAATCAGCATGATTTTTTCGCGGCCTTGCAATTTCATACAATCACCGCAACTTTGACCAATTACCTTAACCTCAGCCCCTGTACGTCATCGGATTTGTCATCAATTTCACTTCCTTGGAACATAAACGCAAGTCCTCACTTCATCAGCACTTTTTTCAACAACAAAACACGCACAGAGAATGGGTGAAAAGAGAGGACAGCAGGCAGGACAAGTGACGATGACAACATTGGTTTTTATAGATTGAGGGGCTCGGTGTTAGCTTGGTCTCTACCTGCAGCAGGTGTGCTTAATGAACCAGCTCTCCTCACCTCCATGCATCTGTCTCGTCTTCATTGATGATTTTTACCCCCGGTGTGTGTCAGTGACAAAGACACAACCGGGGGACATCTGTTTACTATTTGAGGTTTGACGTTGTTTCCGCCATTACCGTAAAAAGCTCTGTGTCTAAAGCTTGATTTAATCCAGTCTGGTGAAACATCAGACACCTTCAGTAAGTTTTGATCAACTCATAGTGATCAAAGATGCAGATTCGTCACTACCAGAGTGACAAATTCTGAATCCTAACTTTTAGTACCTATAACTGCTGTGGGCGTGCAGGTGTCAGACCAAATGATTGACAGGATGCTGACCAAACAGCCTTTCTTTACATTCTGCATGGCAAATATTCACAATAAGTCACACATTTGACTATACAAAGGAAGCAGAATGAATTTTTTTTTGTCGACAGCGGGATCTTAGACCAACTCTACCACTCAACCAAATTGTTCTTCAACAATCCAAATTCTGGTGATTAAATCCTGTAGACTTATCATCAAGAGAACAGGCCTATGACAACTTCCGGATTACAAATACAATATCTGTAAAGAATATTATGGGGACAGTTTTTTAGTATTCGCCTTAAAAATGATTTCTCAAACCCAAATTCAGCTTACTGTCGCTGTATTCATGCCATCGTTCAAACCTTGTGATACTCGTCTCTGTTTGACAAGCTCAAAATACCAGATACCTATCCCCATCAGTACAGGGGAGGGTGTTTTCATTTTGTCTCTGTTTCTTGGTGACTGGAGCCAGTGGGTGACAGCTTAAGGGCTAGCCAGCCGGTAAAACACAGCACTTAAACACACCCCCACACTGCCAACCCCTATAAATAAGTTAAAGTCACCCACCTTCTATAAATAAGGTTGTGGTTGTTCTGTACACCCTGGCATGGCTGTTATCTGAAGGACTCTTTGAGTCTCTAATGACTTAAAAACTCCACCTGCATTAGGACGTGTAAGTTCTTGATTGAGGTCGTTTCTTTATTTTCCTGTTTGGATTGGATTGCGTCTTGTGAAACTAAAGATGCCTATCATTTTCTCAAGTTAATGTTTATCAAGGTTCAAACAAAGCCCTATGACCTACTAAAACATCAAATATGTAATGTAGTGAAAGTATGTTCCCTAAACCCCCCATGAATGTGTGTGAGAGAGTCAGTATGTCACAACACAGGCCATTATCTGCCTGAAGTCAGGGGGGCTGCATTCCTTCACAGGTATCACATTTCGAGCTCCTACAATATGTATGGTGTGAGGACTGAATGAAATTGTGCCCATGTATTCTTTAAAGGAGCATCACGGCTGGGGTCAAAGGTCAAAGCCTCAGAGGTTAAGACCGTCACGTGCTCCATACTGGCTGGTATGCATGGATTACTTCCTTTCTCTGCCCTTAGGGCTTGAACTTCACTCGCTTCCTTTGCTCAGTACTTTCATCAATGAATCATCCTTTTCAGCAACCATCCTTCTGGATTGAAGGTTTTGATGTTTGGTTTGAAACACTTTATTGATTTATTAATGCAGTCATTCACTTTCAGAGTCCCTTTCTTCTCAAGTGTCAGACCTTGGAGATAACATTCTTAGAAATGTCTTTTTTCTTCCTCAGGGTGAGGATTTGTCTCACTAGGGGGGTTGGTTTGCAGTTGACTTTCTTCCACACCTGACACACATCTTTGAGAGAGAAAAAAGAATCAGAGACTATAGGAAAGCAACAAACCTGGAGAAAGATTGACAGAATTATTGTTGTACTCAAATTGGACCCTTGTGTATATATTTGATTTGCACCTCAATGTTAAGGTTAGAAAAAAAAGCCAATTTTCCTTTGTCACTTTGCTTCTAAATCAAAGAAAACATGTCTGTCTTCAAGACAAGCCAGTCCCTTTGTGTCAGGTGTATTAGGGCATCGTCCTTTCAGCAGCCACTGCAGTCCTTCTGTTCATTTCTGCAGAACATGCTATGGCTGCCTGTGGGAGGCTGTCACAGAGCCTGGTTAAGCCACTTTCACACACTGTTCGCCGCACACTATTATTTGTCCATTACTTGTAATTACCCATCATGATGACTGATGGAATGTTTTCCAGGCTGAGTTGGCGAGCAGTTAGGATTATCCTGTTGAGGACTTTGTATAATTACCCGGTCATTAAACAGGGCTCTGCGTGATGATGACCTAAGGGGGGCGACTCGCCATCGTCTCGGTTGTTGGGTTTGTACCCATGGGTTGTGGAAGCAGGCTGTCGTCTTCATGCTGTGTTGCATTTAAGAGAGGGACATGGGATAAGGGCTGTTCCAGCACTGGCTGCTGGATCATGCCACTGTGTTCTGCAGTCACTGAGACCGAGCTGACTTTTCATAGTGTTTTCCCTTTGGAGTTCTATCTGAGGCTTGTGAAACCAACAAAGCTGATAGTTCAAATGACCCAGAGTCAACTTCCATTTTGTCAGTTGACATCTGTAATATTTCCTTTTTTTACTGCATAATTTTTCACGGAGAAATGCAAAAGCAGCATCACAGCAGGCTTTAAAATGAACCAAATAGTCTCAAACTGAGCCTACTGTTTTCAACAATGATAGAGTGACAAAAAGCTACAAAAACAGAGTTTAAAACATGTTCATGTTTAAAAATTCACTTTTTCCCACACTTAATCTCACACAGCCATCTTCAGCTCTAAAGCTGTCTAAAATCCTTCTCTTACTTTGAGGGTTTAGCTGAAAATGATGGTAATGTGACTGGAAATGTTAACAAAGTAATCTGCTTGAAGTTTTTGAGTGTCCAGCCAACTGTTGATTTAGTTGACAACTGAAAATGTTGAGTAGTTACAAAAAACCGAGAGCCATGTTGGCTGATGAAGGAATTTGATGTTGAGCTCAACAGAAAAACAGAAATTAGTAGTCAAAGCTTGTATTGAGCAACAAAAGATAATTCACTTTTATAATTCGAAGTCTGTTACATTCATAGTTGATGTTGCTATGAGAATACGGGCTGAAACTAACTTGACTGATTTGGATGAATCATGATCAGATGAAACTATAAGACCAATCCAAATCAGTCAAGTTAGTTTCAGCCCTTCTGCCCTTTTCAAGTGCTTCCATATCAAATTTCAACAGCACAAAGAAATCATACAGCAGGGACAATCAAAGTTAAAAAAAAGGGAGAGAAAAGTAGGAACAGTACTCTGGGTTTTTTTCTGAACAGGGTCAAGTGGTTTCAGAGAGTACCATCTTTTTCCAGCCTCTCAATTTTATTACAAATGTATTCTTGTTTCTTTTGAAGGTCTGCAGTTTTGCATGAGACAGAACCAACTTATTAAATTCCAGGGATGAGTCTGTTTTCATAGTTGACTTTTTTGGACCTTGTCTGCTCTTTGAAGTAAAACAGAAAGCCAGCTACCTTCTGAAACGATGGTAGGTTAAAGTTATTCAGTAATTGCACATTTTGGTCTGTTTATGCGCATCAAAAGAAGGCCGAGTCTGCAAGTGAAACCTTGTGTGAATTGTTTTTGTTTGTTCATCTTGCCTCTCATTCATTGACCCCATCCATACAAATACATTAATATTATATGACACAGTTCAAAAGGGAAAATTAAATATTGCTTCACTGTTCAGGCAAAGACCCCAGGATGAGGCGCGCTCTGTGAGGAAGTTATAAACTTTCCCTTGATATTTGCCAGCAGCTGAATATGATGTTGAGATTTGAGACCTCACAGGGAGATGTAATATGTAATGTCTCAATGTTTAGCTTCTGTGGTTTTCTTCTTTGTTACCTTACTTTGCCAAATTCAACAACTGCCATATCCTTGTTAAAGATTTATACCCTGGCCTAAGTATGAAAGAGACATCTCTGTGAGGTAACCGGGTTTTCTGCTGAACAAAGAGACCAGTGTGGCCCGAAGAAATGTGTAACTGCATGCGGTGTACATTTCCTAATGGGTAGGATCTCATTTGCATTGCCATGCTGCCAGGGCCAGAGATGTCTTTGATATGACGTCCTGGATTTTTCTTTTCTTTTTTCGCAAAAATATGCTTGGATCAAAGATGTCTTTGCTCTCAGGTGAGCTGTCTTTTTTTGTGTTTGATGATGGGTAGATTAATGAAAAGAACAGTGAGATCCAAGTAAAAAAAATGTGATGTTGTCAGTACCTTGTTTTCTTGGTATCCGTTTTTAAGGTTTGTTGAGTTTCGTAATACCTTAGAGTCCTGTTAATTTTCCTTTGACTAAAGTCATACTTTTTTTTCTTCCTGTTGGAAGAATACATTTTTTTAAGCCAGAACAATATTTAACATTTTATTGAGATGCACAAAAGGGTGCACAATTTAGATATTCACTGCCTCTGAAGTGTATTTGTTACACCCTTAAAATGAGATGTTGTCAGTGATGGCTACTCAGCCCACCTTTCCAGGTGCATCATTATTATCGCTACCCACACACTGCAAGGGAAAAGTTTATTACATCTCCAGCATCTAGGCTGGGGCCACACTAATGAAACTCCAAGGGAAACATTTTTGAGTTATCGATTTTATTTTTTACTTGGCAACAGAGCCTACTCTGTAATGTTTTTCTTGCTCAAAACAACAGCAGAGGAGCCCTTGCCTCCTTTATCGGCAGACTTGAGATCATCTGGGCCGAATAAGAGCTTTTGAGAATTGCTATGTTGTTGGCACAAAATTCTTGAATAACCAAAGAATGTAAAAATGTATTCCCCAACTCTACAAAAATGTGGAAATGTGAGAAATTTACATTTGAACCATCACTGACAATAGTGTAAAGATAACATTAGTTTTAAAATAGCCTTGTTTGAGTTATTTATCAGTCCCCCCCAACTTAACTTAGGTCATCAATGCATCTATCCATCAATCCATCCAATTTCAGTCTTAAACAACTCAGGTTTATTCAAGTATCTGGTGTAAATCAAAACAAACAATTCATCAATCCTTACAAAACATCTGCAGTTCATTCCAAGTATATGTTATCAGATATTGAGGTTTATACTGTCAATTTTGACTCACATGGGTGGTTTCTTTGTTTGCCTGAAGCAATGTGGAGGTAAAGAGGGAGACTGAAGCCTACGGGGTGGAGTTTTGATGGAGTGGCAGGCAGCCATGTTTTCCTTAAGTGGATGACAAACGTGTGATTTAACACAAACAGAAAGCTTGATAATGGCTTAGCGTTTTGCAATGATCCAAAAATAAGATACTATAGAATGACGGCAGGAACCAGCTGCGCATACATATTAAAACAGCAGTATGAGAAGGTTATTATAGAAGAGGCTACACTTC
This sequence comes from Notolabrus celidotus, assembly GCF_009762535.1. NCBI lineage: Eukaryota > Metazoa > Chordata > Actinopteri > Labriformes > Labridae > Notolabrus > Notolabrus celidotus. The sequence continues at coordinate 15,609,680 of NC_048287.1, read as the reverse complement.
CATCTGTGCATTAACAGGACGGATGTACTGAAGGCCCCACCTCTCTCTCTCACCTGCAGATCACGTGTTAGACGCTGCAGGCCATTGGATGTGAGAAGCAAAGAGATGAAAGATTGTCTAGATCACCGATCATTGATGGTGATATTTTAGATGTAAAAATGTTTGGCATCATACTCTGGCTTAAAATAATGTGGGAAACTAGCTTCTGTCAGCTTGGTGCAAAGATTGGAAATATTTGGAAATTAGTCTAGCTCTGTTCACAGGTTAGCAACCCTGTGGACCATGTAATAATCAAGGCCTGAAATGTGAGAGCTTCTGGAAGTCAAACTCAAAGTTTTAAAATTTTAAAGACATGGCAATTTAAGGGTTTTGACATTCTGGTTCCACAATGTATTTAACCTGCCAGATAAAATATGTTAACCAATGAGCTTTAGAGATTCTCATAAGCATCTTTTGTTATATTTGAACAGAGCTAGACAAGGTATTGTCTCTTGTTTGCAGTCTGCTGCTAGTGCTAGCATCATATTTAATTATGAATTCAACTTTAAGCAAGAAAAAAACACAATTTATTTATAAAAGAATCCAGCTGTCCTTTAAGTTGCTCTTCAATGACTGTACGTGCACTGTCCCTCAAATACATACAGTGAATTCCACTTTCATCTGATGGCTTCATCTTCTGGCACAGCTGCAAATGATAGTCTTGGTCATGTAATAAGACACTGCTTTGAAATCACTCTCATGAAAGGCCTCTTTGTGGTTTTTAACTCGATTTATACATTAAATTAGTTGTAATCAGATTTGTTTATTCACTTTTCTCCCAGCAGTGACTGTAAAGGCTTTTAAGGAGAAAGAATTTCTGTGAACTGCAACACTAGTTTGTGTCATCGTCTGGTTCTCTGCAAAACAGAGGAGATCGATTCCCCCTGCTCCCCTTCCCACCTTGGTTAACCTTGGCTGGTGGTTAAGAGAGCAAAAATTGATCCACGGCCAAGTTTTGTTTGTCTATCCTCCTTGTAGGGACTATTTCATCAGAGGTCACTTTTACTCTTGCTGTTCCGTCACTGGTTCGTCTAACCCCAGTGTTGATCTTCAATGTAGGATGAGCAGTTTCTTTAAATATGTATACTGTAGTGAGCTGGTAAAGACTCTTGTTGTTTGTTTCCTCTCTATCATTCCTCAGTAATGTCTTTTCTGTCCACCCTTTTTCCTTATTTACTGTGTGCCCTCTGCCATCTCTCCTGCCTATCTCTCCATCGCAGCTGTCTGTCTGTCTGTCTGTCTGTCTGTCTGTCTGTCTGTCTGTCTGTCTGTCTGTCTGTCTGTCTGTCTGTCTGTTTTTGTCCCCCAGGTTTATCATTGACTCTTATCAGCTGCTGCTGGTTCCTCTGGGCTTCCTGCACCTCATATCATCCTGACTGATTACATTGTAGATTATATGTTACTGTCAGTGCACTAACAAACACAGTCACTGAGGTCCCACATAATGTGTTTTTCTCTCCAATGAGTAAGACATCCACTCAAATACCAAGAATAGCTTTGACTCACAGGAGAATAAGGCATTGGAATAGAAGTTTATAATGGGAGTTACTGTTTTAAATAAAGGCTGATTTGATTTTGCTTGTCTCAGTTTGTCATACGCTAAACTACAAATAGCTCAGGTCAGATTAACTGGCGATCTCCCTGCTCAGAACCCTCACTGGGCCCACTTAAGACTTGATAGATTTCCCATTATTTTCAGACAGCCTTGATGGAGTACCAGGTAACACACAGCCTGTTCTGCTCTCCTTTCAGCTTTGACTTCCTGAGTGGAAACGCTAACTCCACTATGGCACATTAATGGTAAGCAGTTCTGCTTGCCAAGCCCCTGGAGATGAATGCTCCTCTTTATGTGAAACAATCACAAATATTTAATCTGGAAAGCCATGTTTCCATCCCTCTTGTTTGGGAATCTGTCTCTTTCAGAGAGGTTTCAGAGAGGCTACGGTCACTTGAACCTTGGCAGAGCACCAAGGATCGATGCCAAGCTGTAAAACCAGGCAATAAGTGGGTTTATATTTGTCGTTTATTTGACAGGGAATGGTCCCTTGGAAAATATGAGCTCGGTTGATTGTATTTGTCGGATGTGAGCCAACCTTACACTCTACTCTGTTGTTTTGTCATTGCTTTACTGGATACACATGGGCGAGCCAATTGACTATCAGATTACTTTAATATTAAAAAAATTACCCTTCTCAATCAAAGCACTAGCAAACAACCAGCTTTTTTCATAGCGTTACAGGATTCCTCACTCACAGCACTAAATTGCACATGATTGAAACACTCATTATTGAATTGGTGTAAGTGCTTGTTCCGTAAAAAAAAAAATACCCTGCATGTTTCTCCTATTCATGAGGCTTCTTGGTGACTCAGCTAATCCGACCAAGCTTGAATTCCTAACACAAAAAAACAAAACAGATGATGCACACTGCAGCAGCACTTGCCATCGTGCCATGGTGCTGCAAAAGGTGGAAAGGGAGAGAACAAGTATAGTTTTTGACACATTGTCGTGCTGTGAGTCATACAAAGAGCCTGGAGCAAACATTTCAGTTGAATTCTCATGAGGTTAGATGCCACCTCAGCTCTAACTGGGAAGTCACGGTCACCTGCAGAGATTTAACTACAAAGAGAACAGATATGACAGTTTCGCTGGATAAGTGTGTTATTCCTCCGAACATGAAAATGCACAGTGATGGGAGCTGAAACCTCCGTACTGGACGAGAACAGTTATGAGTAAAAGAAGAGTGAACTTGCTAGTGTTAGGTTTGGATTGTCGATACTACCTAAGTATTTGAAGTTGATGAAAAATGCCAATATAAAAGCTGGCACTGGAAACTTTGACATCATTATCATCATTTCTGTGTCCTCTGACAGCATCCAGAAATCAGGAACCTTTGCCATTTGAACTTACACTTCTTTTTATTTAGTTTTTTGCTAAGCTAAAGATCCTAAATGATTATGTCAGACGAATAGTTGAAAAAAGGTGGGAATCAATTCTTATTTCTGAGAGTTATATGAATAATTTACCACTCGCACGGATGTAAAATAAAATCAATTACATACATTTAGCCTAGTGTAGCTTAGTGTTAAACAGAAAACAGAATATACATTGGTGTTGTGTTGATCTTCTCATGTAACTCTCAGCAACGAAACATACTTTTTGGTCAAAATTTGTATAATCATAATGTTCTGATTTTTAATTACTAAAATAGTCTGCAAGAAACTAAGCACCAGATTAATCTGCAATCTCAATTTTAATTTTCTCCTACAGATGTTTCTGGTGCCATTTCTGTTGAGACAGATTTCCATCAGGCCTGATTAAAGGCAGGCACATCACAACAAATATATATTCTTTGTTTTTATATCATATACTATAAGTTCATCTAATGTAGCAGGTTACAGCATGCTTGTGGTGTTTTCATGTAGTATTCAAGTTACGCTCAAATGGCAAGTGTTGGCCTCAAAGTCATGATGCAGAACTTCAGTGTATGTTGAACTAGCAACCGTATGAAGTGAAGCTGAAAGCTGAAAGAACTACACCTTGGGGTGCCAGTGTAGTTCAGTGGTTAAAGCGCATGCCCCATGTATAGAGGCTACAATCCTTGTGGCATGCACTCTGTCATCCTCCGCTCTCTACTCCCCATAATTCCTGTTTCTCTTCAGCTGTCATACCCAATAAAGGCAAAAATAAAATAAAAATAAATAAAACGAGTTAACTAGTCTAGCAGCCTTTAATGCTAAATAAAAAAGTTTGGCTGCTCTGGTTGGTTGTAGCGTTCAGATAGGTTTTGATCTGCACCCTTTTAACACCCCTTAAAATCACAAATTAACTAATGCAAGAAGCATTGAAAAATGAGCTTGGAATCATCAGACTAAGGCATTGAGAAATTACTTGCTGTAGTTTGAAACTTTGTTATAAACAACACTAAAAAAAAATGTACCCAGCCCTAGACATAACTGCCAATTTTTTTTTAATAACTCATTTAAATTTAGTAATTCAGTTGAAAATACTGTTGAATGTATGTTAATCGTGTGTCAGTGTATTTTCTAAAGCCAATGGTTTGGACTGAAAGAAAACACTGTCAGAGCGTGAAAAACTATGTGTATGTAGGTCTTAAGGCCCTGGTGAGCCATTGCCTTGGGATGCCCTGTATCTGATGCTGACCTGGACAGTACATTCCTAGAAGCTTCCCCCGGGTACACTATCGAAGGGTCAGGTGAACCGTTTAGACAGCCAGAGGGAGTTTGACCTGGAGGTCACGTTGTGTTCAGGGTACATCACTCCTCTCCTTGGTTGACCCCCCCGACTTACTCTTTGTCTGTGTCTATCTCTCTCCCCCTCCCTTCCACCTACTATCCAGAGAATTACGTGAGCAAAGAGGAAAGAAAAGCTGTATTGTGCTCTGTTGACTGCAAGCTATGTGTGTGTGTGTATGTGTGTTTCCGTGGTTGCCTTTTCTCTACTCTTGCAGTATGCAACTATGCATCCTTGGCATGCCACAGTGCTAAAAGAAGCTGGGAATATGTTCAGACCACTGTCATCATACCATCTTTTCCATATGTCAGGGTCGAAATCTAACACGAAACATCCACAGAACTTGCTTAAAAATTGGTGAAATAATCAGCTGTTACAAAATGTTTTTCTAGAGGAAGAGATCCTTTTACAATCTGTTTACTGAAATTTTATCCTCTAAATAATGTTGACAAGGGAATGTAGCCCAGTGAAATTGCACTGTACGTAACACATTGCATCGCAGCACTGGCTTGGCATAATGTTTTGGATGTGAGCCCAGGACCTCAACACTGTTTCCGCTAACATACTCATTAGACAGCAATGCTTACGTGTGGCCTCTTTCTGGTCAGCATGCAAATGGAGCTACAATTGTGATTGTTCAGCGTGAGTGGTGAAATATTTCATCATGCCATAACTTGAGAAAAAAATGTAAGAATTGTTTCCCAAAGACAGGAACAAAACAGAGGTAAATTTAGTTTTCACTGCTTGCGATGAGGAGTTGACAGGTTACTTGGTGTAAAATGTCAGGTAGGATTTGATTTCTCATGAACTTTTTCTGTGATCAGATAAACAAAAGAAATAAGTTAAATAGGGAGCGTTCTTGTTTGGCCACTTGTGGTTAAAAGTAAGAAGATTGCATCTTTTTTTCGGATACAAGAAGCAATATGGAAAAATATTCTCTCATTCTTGGGATTTCTTGCAGCTCTCATTGTATCTATACCCCTGTTTGCATTGAGATACATTTTTTTTCAAAGCACTTTGTCACTATGCATTTGTGTTTTTCCACTGACCCCTGTATTGTGATACTTGCTCAGTGGTAGAACGACTTTGTTCCCACCATTCTGCTTATGTGACTTTTACATTGACTGAGATGTAACAGTCCTGCCTTGAACAGACAATGTGAAAAGGTCTTATATTACATCACTATTATGCAATTAAGAGTCACTAAAGATACATGGTACTCAAGATAACTTCTTGAGTAGTTGTATTTTATAAGCATGGGATGCAGCTGGTTATTATTCCTCAGCTTTAACCTTCAGGCTGATGTTTGCTGTAGATTCAGTCTGCCTGTCCACATATTCAAATGTCAGCTGTGATTGCTGAGCCAAGGCTTGAAGGCCAAACTGTGCCCTTTTCTCACACAACTCCAACCGGGTACAATCTGATAAAACTCCAAACTCATTCAACGGCTAGCGTGTGCGCCATTCAGGTTTTCTTTACTGTCTGTCAACCTTTGTCTGTGTATCTATAAGCATCCGTACACCTCCACCAACTCTCTGTGTCAACCTCCATCAGTGTCCTCCTGCCTGTCTGTCTCACTGGCTGCACGTCTGTTGGCACACATGAGAGAGTGGGGTATGGTTCACATCATGTGCTTGTCTCCTGATGTGTGACCTGTATCACATGCTACCCCTTTTCTCACCCACTATGTTTACTGTGTCTCACCAATGCCCAGAGTTAAGACAAAGCAGAAGTCTCAGTGCATTACATGGTTGCCATCAGTAAGTGAATTTGAAATAGGAAAAATGGCAATGAAAGAGAAGCAAAATCCTCAATAAGGCTCAAGCAGTAACGAACAAAATCTACTGATGTACTTAAAACAAACATAGAACTTAGGATGTGTTTACATAAAGAGCACCTAAAGGTGTACAAAGTTAATTTAAATTAAATTTAACTGTTGTCATATAAATTTCAATAAACATCCATCAATTTTTATTGCTTACTGTCTTCAAGCTTCTCTTTGAGGGTTCTGGTTTGGCCCCAGTGTGGGCCAGATGCAATAAATAATTCCTCCGGCAAGCCCTGGGTTTACCCCGGGGTCTCTTCCCAGTTGGACTTTACCCGGAAAACCTCCAAAGGGCAACATCCAGGAGTCATCCTAATCTGATGCCTGAACCATCCTAGACTGGTTTTATTTTCTTTGAAAGAGCAAAGACTCAACAGTAAACTTTCATGATATTTATTTAGAACTGGGTCTGGTTACACTTACCAATTTGTTACATGAATAAGGTAACTAATAACTAATTAACAGTCACACAAAAGCTTCAAGCTATCTACAGCCAACTTAAGTGAGTCCACAGGAGACTATTGACGGTGAGGGTTGTCTATTTTCTGCTGTGGGAATTTAGAGGGGAAATTTTTCTGAGGTAATGTACAGTGGCTCTAGAGGGGGGTTAGTTCTGTAATACTAATGGTAAATGGACTGTGTTTCACTTGTCGTCTGACCACTCAGTTCAACCCAGCAGATGTAAACAAACCGGTAACCAGCTATCTTGGCCCATGAGCAATACATATAAACAAACACTAATTGCTCACTAATTTTGTTGTTGCTGTCTATATAAATACAACAAACAGAGTTTTGAAAAATCTTCACCTTGGAAGGAGTTATCCAAAATTTGTTTTCAGTGACCTGAAACTCTACATGTGGATGGGAGGCCAAAATGTGCAGAAAAATCTCAGTTTTTTTTAGAATATCCACATGTGTGGATGGGGCCTTAAACTACATTGATTGTCACACTCACTCAAAATGTGATAAGCCACGTCCACACAATCATGAGAGAGAATCTAAATGGCTAAAGCAGTTTTGAACTATTTTTTTTATACAGATTCATTTTCTCTCAGATATATTTGACTCAATGACATACTTTTGTATGTACTTTTCAGGCCATCTTTATAAAGGCTTTAACTAATTAGTGATATATTTAAATGTGATTAATTAAATGCTGTAGACACTGGTTCTGTATCTTAATTTCTGAAGTCCAAGAGACTGCATTTTGACTATATTTTCTAATTCATTAGTACTAACTGATTTCCCCCCGCCCATTTAGATAAGCAAAAACAACATTTAAACAAAAGTTTGCGTCTTATGAGCTAATAAGTTCATATACTGTATCTCCAATACAGAGTTATGCTTACCAAGCACCTGATAAATGGAAAACCAGTATTCAATTTCATCCTACAGCTGCATTTTGCAATGTCTAACTCTTGCTGCAAAATAATCCACTTTGTTCCCAAGCTGCTGTTTCACGAGTTTAGGCTCACAGAAGGAATAATAAACTATCTGTGATGAATATGATTAAACAGAAATATCTTAAATTGAAAAGCAGCATTCTCATCATACTGGATAAAGTTTAATATCATATGTTCTACAGCCTCAAAGTCATATAAACACAAAGAGGCACTTGCCCTTTGGTTACAAACACACAAGAAGGCTAATGTGTTTGTTGGCTTCACTACACGTCTCTTTTCTTGCGGTGTGTCTGCCCTCCTCCATCACCTCCTCTGTGCCCTTCTTCTCCACCCTCTGCTTCTGTCTTTGGTAATCAGCTAGTATTATCCCTGTCATCTTGTGCTCATATAGGCACACGCTGATCCTTTCTCTAGTATTATCTTTCATGCTGGATAAAACCATCTGTGTTCAATCACCCTAAAGGGCCACAGATACTTCTGCCAAATCACTGTACTCTTTATCTTTATCTCAGGGAAGTTTCAGCCGGATAGATGTGCGTGTATGTGTGCACGAAGAGATAAAAAAGAAAGTTGGCTTCACTAGTTGGATTCTGCCTTAAAATGCTGTTCCAAGGAGCACTGTGTACTAAGAGAAAAACCTTTGGATGTGTGATAACGTTGTTCAAATTTGCAATGACTATATGATATATATATTGCATAAGCAAATGTAGAAGTGTACATATCAGCTAAATAGCTCACTAATCTTGTCTTTCTCTGTTCTGCATATTTAAGCATTACCAGTGTTTGTAAGACATAGACTCTCCTAAATCCAAAATAAGCCTAAATAGCGTAAGTGCTGTTGTGCTTAATGAAGCATACAGTCTTCATTAACCACATTCACGGTTATTAAAGGTTTGATGTCTCTTGTGCTCGTTCATTACGTATCTTCTTGCCTTTTCTTCTCTACACTGTTGATCTGGTGTACATAGCATAACAGGAGCTGCATTTGTCGACATTTTAGTCACTTTCTCCTGAACAATCACTCTGTCTGTCCATCTTACATCCCACTGGCAGTGTAGTTGTTGCGTGAAGGCTTACCTCAGTGTTGGTGGTACACTTGGTATAGGGCCAAGTATGGGGTTACAGATAAGAAAAGCCACCCACTGTGCAAACAAATATTAGCATTCCAAAGACCAGACCCTGAATACAAGATGATCACACTTTTTCAGAGGTACTTCAAGGAATAAAAACTTTGTCTTATATTCAGGGCAATATGGTTATTAAGACTAAACTTCTCAGAGAGGAAACTCTTGTGCGTGGATCAGCATGATGGAAAAACTAAATACATTGACAGACATCTTGTTTAAGAAAAATATATTTGGCTGCAGAATAGGTCACAAGGTCTGCCTTCTGCCATGTTAACAGATGGAACGAAGGTTAAATTTTAAAGTCAAAATACACGTTAATCTGTTGAAGAAGTCTGAGACTTTTTGCCTCACTTTTACAGAACTGTCAAGATTCTGCCTGTCCTACGCAAACTGAAAAATGCACCTCCTTGTATCACAATGATGCTGAAATGAACTACCTGTTCTGCAGCCCAAGTTTACAGGCTTCTGTCCAAGATCTGGGGAATCTAAAAAGAATTTCACCAGCCTTATCTAAAGTCTTTGGAAAGAAATAGGAAAGGACAGATGCTAAACTTCTGTATAACCACTAATTGTACAATACAACAAGCAGAGCCCATCTATGGTGATAAGACAAACTTTCTCTGTCAGATGGTGGTAGCTCAAACAATCCCTTGCGTGTATGTACGAGGAGTATGTAACTCCCTAACAGGTACATTATGTGTCCCATTCCTAAAGAATGCATGACCAGTCAAGACAAAACATGTATGTAGTCCAGTTTAGCCTTTATGCTAAATTGAACTGCTGCCTTGTGGTTCTTATTAAGCAAGGTATACCAGAGAAATTGCATTCTGCTCTTTGCCTCTTCAACACTTTCTATTTTGTCTGTGGGCTCTGTGCATTTGCCAGATGAGGGCGTCACTCATAGTTGCTAGTTACTGGTGTAAATTGGCAACAGGCCCAGTAAGTTTTACTTCTGTCATTGTTCAGTAAAGGCAGACAGGAGTACAAGCCTGTGTCTGGAAAACTATCCATATTCTTTTGGACCGATTTCTGAAATAATGTGTGCTTTGTCAACTTCCATTTCACCCCCTCAAGACAAATTTATTTCACCAGGGGAAGAAAGGTCATATGTTTTTTGATTTATGAGTTTTCACAGTGTAAGAGTATAATAATGCATTAGCTCCTAGCTACTCTTGCCTCTTTCTGCAGTTCTGTGCACATGATTTTTACAGTATACCCCAAAGGATGCAGCTTAAAAATCACAAGCTGCTAGGGTTGTATCACACTGTACTCTACTGCTGCAGTGTGGCTCCAGAGACGGACTTAAATCACGACACAAAGAAAACTGCTTGAGGAAAGATGTATGAAGGTGAGGAGGAGGACTTTGAAAAAGGAAAGAGTGATGCTAGTGAGGAAGAAACAAGACGGGGTCTTGTATCACTCCCTTCACCTCTCCTTGTCTATCTGTATCCTCTCTCCTCCTAACTCCCTTGTCTTGTCTTTCATCTCCTCATATCGCTTCTCCAGTCTGGCTTTGGACCAGTGCGGTATTGAGACCCCAGTCTGCTCGCGGCCAATTTGGAAGGAATTTGCTCGCCTATTATAGTGCATGTTCACTCCGACTTTCATCCCTTTCCCCTTAGGTTTATTTTCTTCTCTTGGTGTCCCCAGCGAACAAGCAGCCAGCTCTTCTTGCATCAATAAAGAGCACAGAGAACAGAAACTCACAGTTCAGATTCTTGTCTGTACACCTCCAGGAGAAGACAACATTCAGAGTGTCCTCATAGGCGCAGTTCTCCCTGCAACAATGATCCCTTTGTGCTGTAATGGGATGAAATGAGACCTGGAAGTCTTCTTTTTCCTGTTTATTTAGGCAGAGTGCTCTGTTATATGCGGCAGAGGTTTGTAATTAGAGTTACTCTCAGAGATTTTCAGACACAAACAGTTTTTTTTTTCATATTAACAAGGAGAAACAAGTAAACTCCCTCAGGTAAAATAAGGCCACTAGTTTCCTCTGATAAGGAAGCAAACAATTGATAAACCACTTTTTCTTTCCTCTTTCCTCTACACTTTGGAAATAGTACCGCCCAATCATTTCATGATCAGTGCTGTCTCTGAAAATGGATTGATGGCGTTCCTCTATTGTTTTACATCCCCTCATTTACACAACATGATTTTTAGTCTGAACTTTTCATTAATGTTTTTGGCTCTTGACAAAACACTTCAGCAGTTTAAGTTAAGCCTAAAAGAAATATAAATTAGACAGGTAAGCAGGGAAGTATAACACTTAACACGAAGGCAGCTGTGATGAATGGTCACATCGTGTACTTAATAAAAACCCTGCTGGGCACCAGGTTGGGGTGCCCAGCAAAATTACTTTTAACTTGTTGCTTTTGGTTGCGAGGTTCCCTTGTGTTCCAATTTGCCATCTGAAAAGAGGCTGAATTGATCTGTCTTCAGTAAACTGGATTTTCTTTCCACAAACACAACCATTGAACAACAGCACAGTCCAAGACTTGGGACAATGAATAACTACCAGGGAGAAAGAATGACTCAGATAACTCCAAACTCCCTCCCAGCACAGTTAGCCTTTCACTTCAACTCAATGAGTATCCATGGGAGGCAGCCACAAATGTTTCCAGCTTTTGTTTTCTCAGATTTATACTCGGTCACTCTGTCCTTGAGGTGCTAGTGTAGATTTCCCACTGACCAATGGGTGGGCTTAGTTTTGTGTATTGTGTTGCTGTAAGCGAGCTGTTGATGTCATTTTTATGGCCTTGTAATTGTCCTCCTTATTATGGTCAACAAAGAAGATGAGAGTTGGAGAGTTGGGAATTAACTGGTTGTGTACGTGGGGAGAAGGTTACAAAAAGGAGATGGACAGGCCTCTGCTGTGTAAACAATGGAGTGAAGTAGAGAGATTATACACAACTGTGTGTAGTAGCAGCACTGTTCATTCAAGCCATAAGATGCAGTATGGTAATCATAATAATAACAATAAACCAGAAATACGTTCCAAAGTGCTTTACAATATGAACATAAGTGCTGATGTAAACACACAGAATTAGCATTTTGACAAGAATAGTGTCAATATAATAAGATGGAAAGTATAACCAAAATAATCCCAATGGTAATGAAATGGAATGAGTGAGTAATATGGAAAACGGCTACAATAATACAGCCCTAACATAGGATGGAAAGAAAAACTTTTGAAAAAAACATTATTACAACAAAAGATAAGACCAGAAAAATATAAGATATTTGCATAACGTGTTTAAAAAACAGTGATAATAATCCTGTATTGACTAAGTCGCAAGCTAAAGGCTAAAACAAAGAGGTACGCTTCTGGCTTCTGTCTGGAGATGATTGCAGTGGTCTTGAAGGCAAATGGTTAACAAGGAACCGCAATGCAGGTCGGCCAGACCCCATGTGTTTTCCCAAACTCTGCACTTACCGACTCACAAACTCTCAAACTTTGAGGCACATTCCTGGAAAGTGTATAAATGCTTAGGGCTGTCCCACTGTCAAGTGGCTGAACTTTCGAATGCAAACTTTAGCCACATTATGCAGTTAGTCAGCATTTCTGCAGACTTAATGTTGCACTTAAGCAAAGTTCATTGCAAACTTCTCGATGTGAGGGACATGACTGTCCAGCCCACTACTTAATGCAAACAAATGTTCATATATTATACAGTATTCAGTACATTTACATTTAAACAAAGCAAGCATAAAATACATTCATTGAAAGTTATCTCATGTATTTTAAATACTTTCTTTTTGTAAATTAGTCATTTGTAAGGTTTGTATGTTTTTCAGTTAAATATCAGCAAATGATTAACTTAAGTGTCCTTCTGGATTTTGTAGTTTGCTTAGATGTAAAAACATTGCTCTTTAAGACACATTCATGCTGGTGATTATTTTTTATGGTACATCTTTTTTCTAGGCAACCTGTGATATCATGAAAGTTTGTCCCACTTCTCATTTTTGATATCCTCTCAAGCCCTGATGGACTCATGTGCTCATGCACTGCATACCTGACGCTATTAAAGTTAGTGAGGGTTCAGTGCTTAGGCTTTAAATTGGGCATTTGAATTGGGCATTTTTGTACATGGAAGAAAACCTTAAAATCAATTTTGTATAATGGTTAAGCAAATGCAGAGCTCCTAGAAATGGACCTAGTTGTTATTTTCTGGTTTACCTGCAGGGTTTTGAATGAGCATTTTTGTGAGACTGGTAAAAGGGCATTACTAATATATTAGTTATTTTCTTTCAAATCAGTAAGGGAGTTTGATACAATACATAGTTTTTAAAGGAATAACAGACTTCTGTGTGCTGTCCGCAATAACACCACAGAGAAACAAAAAAAAACAACAGGAAGGAGTTAAGTTTTGTCTAGCATGGAAGTGTTTGGTTAGCTTTGCCAATTAATAGTTCAGTTGGAGGTCTGACTTTGCATTTAAAGCAACATTTGTGCTTATTTCACAGATATCTTATCATGTAAATCCTTTCGTGGGGTTTGGAGGCTTTGGGCCGGATGCAGACTGGTTGGCAGGGCTCATTGGCATTCAGACTCTGCTGGAGTGCAGCAGAGCACAGCAGCACAGAGTGGAGAGGAGGGAGTGTGTGAAACACAGATGAAGAATGCAATGAGAAGTGAGATAACCAAATAAGTTGACTGCAGTGAAATTAACATTGCACTCCTAACCTTTTGGACTGACGTCAGCTGTAATGATTGAGCAGCTGTTTGTGCGGATGGAAGCTGAGTCTCAAACTTTGATACGTTTTTGGTAGCAACAACAGTGTCCATATAACACAGAGTCAAAATATGTGACAGCTTGCATTCAGTGTTGGGTCATTTGTAGACTTCTTAACTTAGTTGTGGATCAGATGGTTATTTGAGTAGATCTTAAGATCATAAATTGCCAATTGTTAGGGATGTAAGATATGGATTATCTGAGGTGATACAGATAACCAGTAAAAGCCTACTCCTGATGGCCCAAACCGTTGAGATTGTAGTGTTCTATTTTACATTTGTGTATTTTATGTACATCTTAGGGTAAGAAATGCAACGATTTAATGAATAAAGATGCATATATATTAATATTTTAAACTAACTGATATCACTTTTTAAATTGTATTTGTTAACACACATAAAAAAAAAAAGACTAGTTCTTACTCTTCAATTGTCATAATTTTTTCGTATTGCAAACCTGAACTGTGCTGGCTATAATGTTTTTTTCATGTTGAATCTCCATCCAACCACTGAGCCGTCAAACTAAGCATACCCATTGGACTCTGTCTGTGTTAAACTTCAATCCCTGATAATGATGTCAGACTGAGATCATATCATACAGGTCAAAAAGGGAAACATATAGTGTAGCAGTGAGTCCGGATAATCCAAATAAGCTATTAGCTTGTGAAATCCTTGGTCTCTTACCTTGGAAAAAGGTGAGTCATGAAGTGCCATAAATTCAGTGGTCGTGCTATCAATTGCTTTAGCTTTAAGTTGAATAAGGAAATAACCGAAGGTTAGCTTAGGCTTCCCACACACTAGATGTTCTTATACCAATTTAGGGCCCAATTTGCCACCCCCAATGATTGCGGGGAGGGGGCAGTGCTGATTCGAGACTTGTCGTTTCAACCGATTGTTTGTCTAAATAATCAATTTCACTGCTCCAGATCGAGTTAGAGCCTTCCTGACCTGAGCTCAAACAAATGAAACATGAGTTTCTGTGAGATCTTGTGTCTGTGGAAACCCGACTGGGAAATCGTTACCACAAACTTCAAAGGCTGATTTATACTTCTGCGTTGCCCCTACGCAGCAGTGGCTGACGTGGACATTAGCACTACATACATGTGCGTCGTTGTGTCCGTGACGCTTGAGAGCAGTGTGGTCTCTCTGATAGCCGGTCGCCGGCTTCCGGCCCCGCTACGTTCTATGTTTCCACAGCAATGCTGAGTTAAGTTAATCTACAGCTGATACATGTTACTGTTTATCATACAGACATTACAGGGAAGAATAGAGAGGAGAAGATGAAATACACGGCCGATGTCCGGGATCCCAGAAGTGCTGTAAATGCGTGAAACACAATGCAGCCGAGCGGACCAATCACAGGGCTTGCGGTCTGCGTCGTTTCTATGGGTAGTTACATTTGGAGGAGGTGAACGTCAGCTACGTGCTTAGGCCTCTGCGTAGGTACAGGAGTCAGCGGACCCCCGGCGTAGGCTACGCCGTCGATTCGACACAGAAGTAAATCTGCCTTAAGTGTGTGGTTCTAGCAGTCTTATTGAATTGTCAAGTGCATGTGGGAAGAGGAGAAATCTTGTCCGTGAAACTGACACAATTTCCTTTACACACACAAACTCTGTGTCCTGTCTACTGTCTTGGCACTGTTTCAATATTATTCTCTTTCTCCTGCTTTGTTCCTGTTTGCATGGCCCAGTAAATGTACCCACCTAGAAATCCCTAATGGAGGAAATCCCAGGCAGTGTGTACTCTCTCCTCTATCTCTCCTGGTCTCTCTTTTGTTATTCACCCACTGACTTTTTCACTTTCTGTTTGTCTTTCACACGCACACTCACACACTGTGTTAAACTTGTTAAACTTTCTTCATGTGCCACAGTGTGGAGAAAGCTTTTTCACACTGGAAGATCTGTTGACCCTGTTTCGTTCTCTCAGTCTGCTACTCAGTCTCTTTCTGACACTTTATCTTCCTCTCCTCTCTCTCTCTCTGTGAGCCTCTGTTCTCCTTGAGAAGTGCTTGTGTTTGTGTACCTGCTCACATGCACACACTTAAAGGCTAAGTTTCTCTCTCATGCTCTCACCCCCCTTTAAAGACTGTTTTTGGATCAGTTCCAATGCTGATGAGTGTCGCCATTTGCTTCAGGAAAACAATTAGGCCTCCCCTGTATTCAGGTATGCATAAAAAATGTTAAATCTTGCACAAGACACAAAAGGTCCTTCAGGAAATCCTCAGACATATTCTTCTGTGCCCAGAAAATCTTAACTTGCAGTGTTTATCATGTCCGTTGTATAACATTAATGGCACCTGACACTGGACAACAAGTCTATTTCGTAACGTAGGACTGAATCATGTCACGATGCCCTAATTCCCTCTGTTAGGCTGCGTAATGTCCAGCCAGTTTTTGCTCTCCATGGAGTAGCCTACTCTGCGTGGATGAGTCAGTGAGAGAAAGCTTTAATACTGAGATAAAAGATGATGCATATGGTGACTGAACAAAAGGAGTGCTGCATGAGCACTTTGTGGGCCAGGATCCTGCTGCAGAATAATGGTCATAGAGAAAAAAACAGCAAAAGAACAAGTAAAAAAAAAAGCCTTTTAACATAGTCGAGAAACTTTGAGACTACCGGATGGATGCTTTTACTTTCGCAGATTGATAATTTTTATTAATAGATTATTCTTCTTCACGATTTTAGTTTGGGAAAAGCCGTCGGTATGGGGAGCAAAAGCAGCCCACTCTGCTGTAATGACATCCCAGCAACCCTTTGTGGTAATTTCTATAAACAGATAACTGTGTGCAAGTGCAGCTGGCAAACCATCCTCCATTAAAATCTTTCAACTTGTGTGAGAAATCTGCAAAAGCTACTTTTTGCAGCAATAATAAACATGAAGTGAAGAGCTAAGTTCTCTATCAGCACACACTGTAGGGGGTTTAATTTTTTTCTAACGCAAGATATTAAACATAGGAGTTTTGCCCATTTAAGGACATGACTGACTTGACTGACAGGCGGGAACACTGAAGCTGTTGGCTTGGAGGCTCAAAGCCCGCCTCTTTACCTCACACTAGCTCGCCAGCAGTTAGGTTGAGTTTAGCATTCCCGTTATGGCTCCCGCCGACGATTGGCTTCAAAACAGCTCTCAGGAACAGATGGGTGACATCATGGATACTATGTCCATTAATTATACAGTCTACGAGTTTACCCACATAAAGCCTATATCCAACTTACTGTTTACAGTGAAACTGAGACTCAGTGGACATGGATGAATGGGCACTCTTCCAGAGGATGTAATGAACCAAAAAATGACTGTTAATTTTGCAAACATATCAACAAACATATATGGTGCATTTTTCTTCACTTTTGATCTGAACACATGTTAACCTCTGAAATTGTTGATTGGCCTATAAAGAATGCAGCCCTTGGAAAAGAAAGTCTTGGCAGGAGGTTGTTTATAAAAAAAAGGCAAAGTCTTAATTGTCAAAAACTGCATAATGCACCAGACATACAGAGGATCGATATTGCATTTCTCTCTCAGACCCTGGGTACAACAAATAAACATAAAAAACACACACAAGACATTGATAGAAAAGAGCTTGCAAGAAAAAGATAAGCTAAAGTTAAAAGAAATAAGCCAATAAATATAATAAATGTAGTAGTTTTAAAACAGGGCAAAAACGTTATGACTGTATCACTTATGTCTGACTATACCAGAATGCACAAATAGTTGAAGTGGTTCTCAGAGGCATCAGACAATAACCTACAGCTTCTGGGATGCCTACCTATAGTACCTGTGACTTGCCAATGGAATGCAGATGTAAATTAACTTCAAGCCAACTCTGATACAATGTATCAGATGGTAAAATGTATGTTCAATATTGTACATGGTCCCTTTATAAATTCAACAAATTAAATAAATCAATAAATATGTTCTTTTGACATAGTGATTCTATAAAATAACTTGAGCAATGATAAACATGTGGGTAAAACCCTTTTAGAGAACTTTAAAACTCAGTGGTATTGATGAAAGTGTCAGTTTGGATGATGAATGATGCACAGGGTTGATGTAGGTCAGGTCTCTCAGGGCAGCAGCTCAAGAGGTTTTTTCCTGCCTCAGAAAGGATTTGGTATTGTGACATTCCGAGCCAAGAACAATTTGTAACAGCTTAAAAGTCCCACTTTTGTGTTATCAAGCAGGACCTTACATGAATTGTCTAGCTTATTGCAGCACACTAGTTTTTTCTGATACAAGTTTTTGATATGTAAGCTAAATTAGTCATATATTAATATGATAATGAGAATAATTAGTCAATCAACTGATTAATCAATTGAAATTAAGCAGGGATGAGCACATTTGGACAACTGAACAATTAAATGTTGTCACCATCTCTAGTTGGCAGCAGACTTTTAGTTGGTTGAATCAATTATTAATAATTGTATTATTGTAGGACTAAATTAGTTTTGTCTAAGCTGTACTGCAGCCGCCTTCCACTAGCCAGGGTTGTAGCTCCTGTTGATAACTACTGCACAATGCTATAATGCTAGACTACCAAGATTAAAACAAGCACAGATGCATCTAGTAGCACATTATGGTTTGTCTGGATATTGATCTATAAAATGAAGATAAAGTTGTTTGTAGGCTTTGTTAGGTTTAACTTTCAATAGCTACATGAATGGAGCAATGCATAATAAGCACAGGCATGTCAACGTGAAATAAGAAACAAAATTTGATGGTGCTAGCTCTGTTATCTTTAGCCACACAAATTTACCTGACATTATTTACCTTCAGACTCTGATCATTTGTTAAGCCATGTTAAATAAATTCAATTTAAATTGTTCTCCGATCGTTTTCTTCTCTCCGCTGCCCCCTGTGGTGACAAGCAGTAATTACAGTGCCTATTTTTGGAGTTTGGAGCCATTTATTGGCAATGCAAGCGGAAATCCTAGAAAAAATGAGGGCAACTTATAAGTTAGTATAAGAAGAAATCTATTGCATTGGCTCAGTCATATGAATCAGTCACCGCTGGGAGAATGAATGCCAGGGTTCCCACGCGTCCTGGAAAACCTGGAAAACCTGGAAAACAGTTGACCAGTTTTCCAGTACTGGAAAACACCTGGAAAATGGGAGAAAAAGTCAAATGTCCTGGAAAATCACATATAGTGCTGGAAAATTATTCCAACATGTCTGCGTGCGACCTGACCCGATTAACAAAACACATCCCCATTCATTGAAAGTTAAGTGCATTGAGCTCAATTACCGTACTCTAGCTGGGGGGGAACCATAGCGTAGGATTAGGGTTAGGGTAAGGATTAGGGTTAGGGTTGGTATTAGGGTTAGGGTTATGATTAGGGTTAGGATTAGGGTTAGGGTTAGGGTTAGGATTAGGGTTAGGGTTAGGATTAGGGTTAGGGTTATGAATAGGGTTAGGGTTATGATAAGGGTTAGGGTTAGGATTAGGATTAGGGTTAGGATTAGGGTTAGGATTAGGGTTAGGGTTAGGGTTAGGGTTAGGGTTATGATAAGGGTTAGGGTTAGGATTAGGATTAGGGTTAGGATTAGGGTTAGGATTAGGGTTAGGGTTAGGATTAGGGTTAGGGTTAGGATTAGGGTTAGGATTAGGATTAGGGTTAGGGTTATGATTAGGATTAGGGTTAGGGTTAATATTAGGGTTAGGGTTAGGGTTAAGGTTAGGGTTAGGATTAGGGTTAGGGTTAGGATTAGGGTTAGGATTAGGGTTAGGGTTAGGGTTAGGATTAGGGTTAGGATTAGGTTTAGGATTAGGGTTAGGATTAGGGTTAGGGTTGTGATTAGGGTTAGGGTTAGGGTTGTGATTAGGGTTAGGATTAGGGTTATGATTAGGGTTAGGGTTGGGATTAGGGTTAGGGTTAGGGTTGTGATTAGGGTTAGGGTTGTGATTAGGGTTAGGGTTAGGGTTGTGATTAGGGTTAGGATTAGGGTTAGGGTTGTGATAAGGGTTAGGGTTAGGGTTGTGATGAGGGTTAGGGTTAGGGTTTTGATTAGGGTTAGGGTTAGGATTAGGGTTAGGGTTAGGGTTGTGGTTGGGGTTAGGGTTAGGATTAGGGTTAGGATTAGGGTTAGGGTTAGGGTTGTGATTAGGGTTAGGATTAGGGTTAGGGTTATGATTAGGGTTAGGGTTGTGGTTAGGGTTAGGGTTAGGGTTAGGATTAGGGTTAGGATTAGGGTTAGGATTAGGGTTAGGGTTGTGATTAGGGTTAGGGTTGTGATTAGGGTTAGGATTAGGGTTAGGATTAGGGTTAGGGTTAGGATTAGGGTTAGGATCGGGATTAGGGTTAGGGTTGGGGTTAGGGTTAGGGTTGCAATTAGGGTTAGGGTTGTGATTAGGGTTAGGGTTGTGATTAGGGTTAGGATTAGGGTTAGGATTAGGGTTAGGATTAGGGTTAGGGTTAGATTAGGGTTAGGGTTGTGATTAGGGTTAGGGTTAGGGTTGTGATTAGGGTTAGGGTTAGGGTTGTGATTAGGGTTAGGGTTATGATTAGGGTTAGGGTTGTGATTAGGGTTAGGGTTGTGATTAGGGTTAGGGTTAGGGTTAGGGTTGTGATTAGGGTTAGGGTTGTGATTAGGGTTAGGGTTGTGATTAGGGTTAGGGTTGTGATTAGGGTTAGGGTTAGGGTTAGGATTAGGGTTAGGGTTAGGGTTAGGATTAGGGTTAGGGTTAGGGTTAGAACTAAACTAACTAAACAGAACCAGAACAAACCCAAAGCTAACACAACCAGAACCGAACCAGAACTGAACCAGAACCCTACCAGAACTGAACCAGAACCCTACCAGAACTGAACCAGAACCGAACCAGATCCGAACTGAACCGAAACAGAGCCGTACCATAACCGAACCAGAACCGTACCAGAACCGAACCAGAACCGAACTGAACCGAAAAAGAACTGAACCAGAACCGAACTGAACTGAAACAGAACCATACCAGAACCGAACCAGAACCGTACCAGAACCGAACCAGAACCGAACCAGAACCTAACCAGAACCGAACCTGAACCGAACTGAACCGAAACAGAACCGAACCAGAACCGAACCAGAACCAGAACCGAACCAGAACCGTACCAGAACCGAACCAGACCCGAACCAGAACCATACCAGAACTGAACCAGAACCAAACCAGAACCGTACCAGAACCGAACCAGACCCGAACCAGAACCGTACCAGAACCGAACCAGAGCAGAACCGAACCAGAACCGAACCGAACCAGAACCGAACTCAAGCAAACAGAACCAGAACCAAACTCAAGCAAACAGAACCAGAACCAACTCAAGTAAACAGAAACAGAACCAACTCAAGCAAACAGAACCAGAACCAAACTCGAGCAAACAGAACCAGAACCAAACTCAAGCAAACAGAACCAGAACCAACTCAAGTAAACAGAAACAGAACCAACTCAAGCAAACAGAACCAGAACCAAACTCGAGCAAACATTATTAATGTCCTCAGGTTGGCATTGAGAAAAAACTGATGCGTCAGCTTGGATGGGCTGATCCGATTTCTCCTCACAGTGAGTATTTGCCCGGTCTTTAAGAAGACTCTCTCTGAAGGAACAGATGAAGCCAGGATACACAGCCTCCCCTCCATCACCTGAATCTTATATCCTCACATGTGATTGGCCGTATGGCCGCCATGCTGACCAATCAAAACAAAGTTCTGCTGTGAGCAGAGCTGGGGCTGAGCACTGAGAGAGCTAAGCAGCGAAAGGAAAAAACTAGGAGCCGGCTCTCTCTTGATGCAACCGGCTCTTTTGATTGACTATAAAGCATCGGCTCTCAGAGCCGCAGCTTTTGATCATGACACATCACTAATGTGCTTAATTTGTGTTACAATTATGAGGGGGCCTTGGACAATTTTCTCACCTGTAAGGGGTCCCTGGCTCCAAAAAGTTTGAGAACCCCTGCTGTAGCTAGTAGGAGTGCAAACTCCTGATAGTGAAAACAAACGGAACAAAAAGAGCGACACAGCTGCACAGGAACTCCACGTTGTAGACATCCCTGATCATAATAGACATCGCCACGCAGGAAGACAGTTTACATTTTTTTAAATCTCTGAGAGATCTTCAAATACAGAGTGCGTCTTTACACCGGTGCGATTTTTTCAGAGTTTATGGTAACTCAAATAAAAAATGTGACATTTGCTTTGTTTTATATCGACCACTTAGCAGGATGAATATCATGATTAAGCAGGTATATTTTGAGTCTGAGTTGAATTGAGAAACATTTGTGGCCATTTTTGTCATTCAGTTCTATTTAGGTCATTAATGCACTGATCCTCTGATTATTATTAATATTTATTTATTTCAGTAAGGCAGCTTCCTGATTCCTTTGCAGGCTCTTTTGTTTTTTTTCTTAGCTCATTTTATATTTTTTGAGAAAAGAGAAAGCTGAGATGTTGCCCATCATTGTTACTTGGTTGCACTAATAAAGTGAAGTGCTGTACAGCTGTGGTTGCATTATTCTTTAATCAATTTGCCATAATTTTTAAGTATGAAAGAGATGATTTCATTGATAGCCATAGACTACATGTCTTTCAATGTAGACTTCCACTGAGAGGAACATATTAGACTATTTAGGAACTGAATTAGGAACTAAATTTAGACGGTCATACCAGCTTGATCATCAATGAAAATGTCCTGGAAATGTCCTGGAAAATGATCTCTGGAAAAGAGTGGGAACCCTGAATGCCCTTGCCTTTTTGTTCATTATTTCAGATTTTTTATTTCATGAAAATTGCCACTTACAAGGTTGTTATGTTGCAATTGCAAGGCCTTTAATCAGTGGAGTATTGGCTCCATTGTTGTCTATACTCAGCCAACAACAGTCAAAGAGACATTTGCAGAAAGGAAGACTTTGGTTCTTACTTGAAGCCTTTGAATAAAATAACTGGTAAATTTTAGAATTGGTTACATTTTTTTTGTCTTTGGAAAGGTCTATTTTGACATAATAAGATATTAATGCATCTTTAGCAAAAATGTATCCAGAAGATGTCTGCAAAAGAATAAATGATAAAAAGAATCCCTGAAGGCGTCTGGTGGTAGTCGCATACAACTGTTTAGGGATCGATTAATCATGCAGGGGTTTTTGTCAGAATAGTAAGAAAGAATAATCTCCCAGGCCAGTTGCATTTTTTTAAATGATAAATCAAGCCAAGGACCCAGATATCAAATCTATCTATATCATATATGGGCCCAGTCTGGTAAATCTGACCTACTTGTGTGTGTTTTACTATGGGTGAGGTGCTGATCTCTAAGAATCCTGTCGAATATCCTAATTATCTGGGGGTTGAATTTCTTATATTCTGACAAACACACCCTAACACCCTACAATGGACTTAACTCAGCATCAGTGTTGTGTTGTGTTGCATTCCTGTCACATGATGCTGCTCATTCAAACATCCATCTGAGCTCAGCAGAACCAGCATGGGCTCTGTAGCCCACGAAGACTTCCCTATAAAAGATTCCCAGCTTGGACCACCTGCTGCTGTGGACCAATTAAAATAACCACCCGCCACTCTCTGACCCAAATGCTTTGACACACAAACACACACATGGACATACTATAAAAACATCTGGAGAGAGTGGCAACTATCAATAAATAATTGATTGTAATTGGCTGTACACATTCATAATTCATATTCTCAATTACCACTAAGTGTCCCCACCTGAGTTGTTTTTGTGCACCCACTGGTCCTGTATGTCACAGAGGACATGTTGCATCTATTGTACCATCTGCTCTACTTCGTGAGGCTCGTTTCTTTTTCAAACACTGTGTTGGTGGTTTCAGGAAATTAGATGGGTGTTTGTCTCACGTGTCCTCTCTTCCTGACACACATACTAGGCTACTCTGCATGCTGTTTTCCAAAATGTTATCTCTACATGTAGCAGGAAACTCTGCTCCTCTGATAATCTCATGGAGTTTGTGCTGCAGACTCACTCAACGTGCTTCCTTCTCACAGGTGTTGTTTCGATATAATCACAGCATGGTTTCAATACTTTTCAAGAAGTTGTGATTTCAGATCAGCAATGTGCAACTTTTGCAGTCATTTCTCAGAAGTAACTGTAAAGTGCCCTGTCTGTGATGGATGAGACTTTTGAAGTGTGGACTAGTGGAGATGTGGCCTCGTTGCCTGATCTCTATGTTAATGGTAATTGTGTGTCTTTCCAACAGATGGTGTAAAAATGTAATATTCCCAGATCACATATTATCAGGTACTCGCAGCTTTGCAACTGTGCGGTCTCAACTTGAAACTGCTTTCCATCATGCCCTCCCACTGCTGCTGGA
This sequence comes from Notolabrus celidotus, assembly GCF_009762535.1. NCBI lineage: Eukaryota > Metazoa > Chordata > Actinopteri > Labriformes > Labridae > Notolabrus > Notolabrus celidotus. The sequence continues at coordinate 15,586,003 of NC_048287.1, read as the reverse complement.
TTCAATTTTTAATTATGATTCTGTCACAAAACAGGCTATAAGGATAATATTTGAACTATTGGACAAACAAAATGGGATGCCTCTGGAACAATCTTAAAATAAAATGGGGCACAAATTTGGGTGAACCAGTGTCAGGAAATGTGGTAGAAAATAATACAGGGAATCATCTGTCTCAGGCATGCTGTTACTCAGTTTAAAATTGTACACCTCTTCATTCATTGTAATGTTTGGTGTGGCCCCAGTAAAAGCTCCTGATGTTTACATGGAAGGACCTTATTCCTCTAATATGTAGTCGCTGGATCAGAGAAGTCATTTGCTATCTTAAATTGGAGATGATTTCATATACTGTCAGAAGATTAGCCTTGAAACGTCATACTATTTGGCTGCCTTTCTTTGATTTTGTTGGAGATATTTCATGGGAGCATATAATCCATTTCTGTGTTATTTGCTTTCCCATCTGAATGTCTGGCCATGTATTGTAGATACATACAGTATATGTGATCCTGGAATAGGGATGGGGTAGGGGTTCTTTGTTCTGTTGTTGATGTTGCCCCTCTAGTAAAATGTTAAAAGGAACCCCACATAGTAACACATGTTGATCTTATTTGATTAACACGGTTGTATTTTCGATTCAAAATGGGGTGAAAGCATGACCAATACTATATGCAGGCATTTATCTAATATGTCAAATGTAACCATGATGCGTGACAAAGTGTTGCTTGTTTACAATAAATAGTTTCAGACTTCTGTGATGAGCTTATTGTGGATGCTCATATTGTGATAACTGTGGAATACTGTGAGACTTGGCAGGCCATGTCCTCAGGAATATCTATAGCACATTAACTTGGATCCTAATAGCAAATTGTTCTGAACCAGTCAGAGTATTTGGGCATCAAACAGCTTTTTGCAGTTCTGATTAAAGAGCTTTGTGGTTGCTGTGTTGGGTGTAATAATTCACTTCTACTTTGGTTGAAAATATCATAATGTGGCTGCTATCCTTCCAAATTAAAAATCTTTCATATTTTCTACATTCCTCCAGATCACTACGTTGATCAACCATAAAGACAAGCCAAAGAAGTCTGAGCGCACACTCGCTGCCATTCACAGGGTGGGCCAGGCGGTGAGTGTGGCTGTGGGACGTTTTGTCGCCGTCGGGGAGGCCATTGCCACAGAGAACCAGGAGTTGAAGGATGAGATGGGTCAGGCCTGCTTTGAGGCTCGCCGAGCAGGTTTGTTATCATAATCTTCTAATTTGTTTGTCATATCATGGAATTTATGCACTGAAACAGCACATTGGACTGTCCCTCTATCCAGTAAGAAGGGGGTGGCACAAATTAGATTTCCTTTTAAAGGCTTCATCACAGCTGACACACTATCCACCTTTAATAACACTAAAAATGTTGAATGTGGTTGTCCAAGTCAATGTCCCTCGTGTGTTTATTTAAGAAAAACTCTGACACTTAAATTAAACTTCAGACATCATCTTCAGGCTTCACAGCGTTATCAAATTTGAAAAAAAAATTTACTCACTGGCTGTCAGACATTTTTATATCAGAGGACTTCCAGAGTTTTCTAAAGAGATTGTGGATATGTGGTTGGAAATCAAGGCTCTAAAATGTGCACCATCACCCTAGGATGCTGAGTGGAGGGAAAGAATGAATGTGTTTGTGCTTGCTTGGAAAGCGCAGAATAATGGATTTTGATAGGAGGCTGCTGGAGACTTTATGCATGTGGCTACTGGAGAGATTTAAGCAGTAGTTTTGCTGATATCCACTGCCACATAATTGCTTTGGTGTTCCATTGGGAAATATTTTTCCACCTGAGGTCAGAACCTCCGCTCTTCTCCACTCTTGAACCTCCTGGATGGCTCTTTTTTTTAAGTCAATGTCTGCAGTTCTTCTCCTGTTCAGTCTCATTCAGTTTGGGAAATAGACAGTCAATGCCATGGGGTTGTTTGCATCTCACTCAATGTGAGCTGCGAGAGGCCCGCAAGTCTTAAAAGAGAATCTGTTTGGGTGTGTTGATATGTGGACACATCAAGTGTAAAACAGCAGACAACAGTGAGAGACAGCAGCACAGAGGGCTGTAGGAGGGTTAGAGACAGTGACAACCAGTGTGAGGAAACAAGAATGTGTGCATCACTCTTGCAGGGACTGTCAGCTTTTATTGAAACCAAGGAGGACAAGTGGCAGTTTTGTCAGACGTTTGTTTCTCTGTGTGTTTCCTCACTTTCTTGTAACAGTTTGCAGTTAAAATGCTTTCAAAAAGTCAACATCTCAACATTGTATCTTCCTGTTTATCTAAAATATCTTACAGTTCTTTGTTTGGATAGTTGTCAACAGTCAGCTCGGTAAATCACTTCTTTGTATCTTGAAACTAAGTTCTTATCAGGCAAAACAAGCACCTCATTTAGGCTCCTACAGAGCATGCTGGAAATAATATCACGTTGGATAAGAATTTAGACACAACAGCGTGATAATAGGTTTATGTTTGGGGGAACCGGTGTGTGAAGCAAAGCGTTTAATCTGCACACAGCGCTGATTTGCAAAGACGGCTAAAAACTCAGACAAAGAGCACTGGTGGGAGGACAACAGACTGATGAGAAAGTGTGTATGTACGTGTGTGTACTAGTGTGTACGTATGTGTACGTGTGTGTACATGTATGTGTGTGTGTGTGTGTGTGTGTGTGTGTGTTTGTGTGTTTATGTTTGCACAAAGGTGTAAGGCCACTATGTGTGTGTGTGTGTGTGTGTGTGTGTGTGTGTGTGTGTGTTTGTGTCTATTTGTGTGTTGCCCACTGTGACTAATTTATTCCAGTTCTCTCTCTGTTCTCAGGGAGGTGTTTCACTGGTTTTTCTTGCACTGCTTCTGTCAGCCTGGGTACAAATGGTGTCCGATTAATAAAACACACAAATACACCCTAAGCAGAGATTTTAGACCCAGACCCTTTATTAAAATCTGATGGAGACATCTCCTGGGATGAAAAAGATACTTTTTAGAGTCTTATGTCTCCAGGAGAGAGAAGGGCTAGTTAGTGAAGGATTGACATTTCTCTAATACACCGCTGTAGGGAGAGTTTTAATCAGGCAGGCTTCAGCCTAGTGTGCTTTAATGAATGAAATAAAGGCAGGCTGAAAGCACTAGTTTAATTAGCTGCTACCCATCATCTGAGCATTGGAGAGATCCAATGAGGCAGGTCAGCGGAGGCAATTTGTGTTGGATCTCTGTCTCTGTCTCTTTCACTCAGTCTCTCTGTGTCATTCTCACATTTACCGTTCATGCTTGTGCATCTCACTTTCCTTCTCACTCAGAAAGATTTAAGATCAGATGGTAGTAAGGGTTAAAATAACATCAAATCAGAACACATACACCCTAGTGTGTAATAATGGGCCACAGAGGAACTACAGGTGCAGGCTGGGGGGGAAAAATGTAATAATGTTGCTTTAAGCTCTGCCCCAATACAGGAAGGATTGGTCCTTTAGTAATTTTCTTTAAATTGAGATAGAATATCAGTCTGTAGATGTTATAATATATCTTGAGCATTGTTTCATTCCTTCTTTTTTTAAAACAATACCAACATTATGTGAACAAAAGGAATTGCAAAGCAAAAATAAATGGTTGATATCCGTAATGCTGCTATATACTGTAAATCCCCCACCAACAGTTCTCATAATCAAGGCGATCTATAAGTATGTCCTTCAGTTTGTTTGTTTGTTTCTAAATTATGCTGTATAAATTGACATGTTAACATAGGCTTAAATGGAGGTTCCTTGGCTTCTGTAGCCAGCCTCAAGTGGACACTGAAGAAACCTCAGTTGAACCACCTCTGCATTGGCTTTGTTTATCAGCACTGGAGGTTGATGCTTGGACTCTCCTCAAGTAAACTCTGCTGTGCTTTTGGCTAAGTGCGTGTATGCAAATGTGTAGCAAGGAAAGTTTATAATTTTCACCATATTACTGAAGCAGTTTTAGCATGCTAGTTAACACTAAACAAATAGTACAATGTGAAAACTCATTAAGAATTGGTTCTTTCAATCAAGTGATAAATAAGGGAAATAAAAACAAGTTTACTGCTAGCAGGTGTACTGTGTCAAACAGTGCTTTGAGCTAAAAGCAAGCATGCTAGTTGTATAGTAGGGATAATTTTTACTAACTTTATCTGTTTTGTGTTGATAGAATGCTATTTAGCTCTAAACACAAGATACAGCTAAGGCTAGTTGAAATGATAGTTTTAAATGTTTAATCATCAAGCAAAGTAGAAGACAATAGAACATGTTAAACAAAAAAGGGCGCTAGACAAAGAACTAAATGAACACCAACTCATCCTGAGAAGGACATGAAGTCCATCGCAAATTTGATCACAATCCTCGGGAGAGACAGGCAGATATTACCGCTCATTGAGTCATGCAAGATTGATCTGACTGCCTGTGAGCGCTGTACCAACACATCAAGGATCAGCCTTTCAACTCTTCACTTATGAATAATAAATTAATCATTCTGAAAAACAGCTGGGTCCACTACACTTGAAATATGATGTTGATGAAGGGACAAATCACATCTTTGCATTTGGCAGAAGAGACATTAGTCATTAGTACTGTCAATAGCCCTGTTTTACATTTAACATCCATATCCCAGTCTGCACTATCATTTTCTGGGATGTAGAGATGAATGCTGGCTCCTTCTGCTTTCCACTCCTGTAGTGTTTGAGCAGTATTATTTTTGAGCCAGGCCGAGATGTTTGAACTGGTTAGCAGAGCTGGCACTGAAAAGAAGCCTGTCGGATGCAATCAGTTTGTCAGTGCTGCTTCTTTTAAAGGACCAGCCAAACCAAATAGAAAGCCAAGCTGCAGGGCCAGATAGAGAGTTGGTTATATCCCCTTCCCCCTCCTTTTTGTAGCTCTCTCTTTCTCTAAAATATTTTTTTCCCAATGCATCTCAACTCTGGACAGTTTGCTCTTTATAAAAACTATTTTGGTGCCGGGTATTCAACCTAAAACTCAGTATTTTTCCTTTTTTGGGGCTTGTATGAGAAGATCAGAAAGCAGGAAAGTTGGACTCTGTAACTCTTTTGGGGCTGAGAGTTCTACCCCCCATAATGGCTCACATCGTCCGGGAAGCCTGCCAGTATTTTGGTTAATAGCTGACGCACCACAATGCTGAACATACCACTGCTTTTTTTCCTACTGTCTAGGACCATGTGTTTTTTCCAGAGATGAAGGCAGGTGCCATTCTGTTTTTTTCAACCCATTTGTAAGCAAGTAGGAAATCATTCATAGCTCATTCATCCACTTTTTTTGTCTCTTATCTTGGTTCACAGTGAAGACTTTACCAGGATTTCTTGCTGTTTTAGAATTAAGTCAGTTTAATGTTACTGTATTATTGATTCTGAAATTAAATAGACTATAAATAGAAATAAAGGAGAAAGTGGACAGTGGCTTGGCAAACTTGGAAATGAAATGCGGGCCGAAGGAAAAAACAGTCAGATACACGACATGTGCTTTACAAAGTAAGCCAAATGCCTTATATCATATATATAAAGTTTCATTCAATATATTCAGACTTCATTCCATATATTCTGAGTTTCATTCCATAAATATTGAGTTTCATTACATATATTCAGACTTTTATTCCATATATATTGAGTTTCATTCAATATATTCAGACTTTCATTCCATATTTATCAAGTTTCATTCAATATATTCAGACTTCATTCCATATATATCAAGTTTCATTCAATATATTCAGACTTCATTCCATATATATCAAGTTTCATTCAATATATTCAAACTTCATTCCATATATATCGAGTTTCATCCAATATATTCAGACTTTCACACCATATATATCAAGTTTCATTCAATATATTCAGACTTTCACACCATATATATCAAGTTTCATTCAATATATTCAAACTTCATTCCATATATATCAAGTTTCATTCAATATATTCAGACTTTCATTCCATATATATCAAGTTTCATTCAATATATTCAGACTTCATTCCATATATATCAAGTTTCATTCAATATATTCAGACTTCATTCCATATATTCCGAGTTTCATTCAATATATTCAAACTTCATTCCATATGTCGAATTTAATTCAATATATTCAGACTTTCATTCCATATATGTCGAATTTCATTCAATATATTCAGACTTCATTCAATATATATCGAGTTTCATTCAATATATATTCAAACTTCATTCCATATATATCGAGTTTCATTCAATATATTCAAACTTCATTCCATATATATCGAGTTTTATTCAATATATTCAGACTTCATTCAATATGTTCCGAGTTTCATTCCATTGAGTTTCATTCGATATATTCAAAGTGGCAGAGTCCGTGCTCTCTGTCTGTCTATTTTCATTTTCATACTTATTTCGTACAACTCATTATATGGTGTTGTAAAGCTCCCTGTCAGTAGTCTGCAGGCCAGGACGAATAAAAGCCATACATGGACCAGGTGACATATTTGTTTGGTGTGGAGGGGGGGCCACAGGGGGGTCCAGATTCAGTTTTACATGGGCACTGGCCCCTGTTGGCCCCTCCCCAGAACCGATATGTGATATTTTTCACATATCATTTTTAAAAAAAATTTAAAGGTAATTAGTGATATGTTCAAATGATTGGCCACATATACGTTCAACGTAGCCTAACACATGGTTAATGGTATCATTTTAACTGAAGTTGATGTATTTTTAATGAAATCATCTCATAAACTGTCTGGATGAAGTCAATTCAAATACGCAAAAACCTTCTAAGTGTTATATTTGTTTTTCTCCATTTACAGTTAAGAAATCATGTTGTAATTGTCCTGTTTGAAGTTTGTGTTTGATCTCAGTGGGGAAGCCCTAAGCTGCTTTTACATTTTGGGAAATTAGAGCACTGGTAAGGAGTCAGTAATCTGTTGTGGGAGAGAAAAAGTTTTATTGTTTTGTGTCTTTTCTTCCCTTCAACACCATTATGTGAGAGCAAGCTAATATCAAACAATGGATTGGCCTAGAAAACACATCCGCTCAGCTAAATTGACTTCTCTCTCCTCTCATGCAGGTGACGCCATAGCCCAGCTGACGGATATAGGACCAGCGTTGCCACCGCAGTCAGACGGACGTGGCACAGTGCTCAGTGATAGGACAGGGATGGTAAAGGCTGCCCGTCTGCTGCTCTCCTCAGTCACTAAGGTCCTGGTGTTAGCTGACCGCATCGTCATCAAACAGATAATCACATCACGCAACAAGGTGAGATGCCCCAATGGCAGATGGGACAGCCTTTTTAAAAGATTCATTAACTCTTTTACTTGGTCTCTCCTTTTTGCATCTACAGTACACTGTGTTGTACTCTAAACATGTGTTCACAGCAAAACTAAACACACACACACACACACACACACACACACACACACACAAAAGAAGATCCACCCTGAGTCTTTATTCCCTAATAGATAAGCCCTGGCTCTCTGAAGGAGTTCTCTGGAGGTAATTGAAGGGAAGCAGCACATTTAGCCATCACATAAAAACACAGAGCAGAAGACTGTCTCTCCTAGTCGTACCTGGCTATGCTCTCAACTAGACAACGTGATATGGATGCACACGGAGCCAAGAATGGAAACAGGGGGCCTAATCACGACTGCTTAGCCTCTTTTGGACAGACAGTCGACAGCCCCCTGTTCTCCATTACTGGCAAACACAATTACATCTCTTCCCGCTCTTTGTCTGTGTGTATAAAAGCTGCTGCATTAGCACTGCCAGCTAACCTACTCTCTGATGCTAAATTAAGAGCTGCACAGACCCCTGTTAACTCAAGTACAGGTTAGAAAATACTTCATCCACTGGTTTAATTTTAGCCTATCACTGATATATCTTATTAAGCCATTTGAAGTACAAAAAGGAGAGCTTGGAAGAAATAGAATGAAAAAACGTTTCTAATACTGATTACATTGCACATCACTTGGGTCTGTTGAAATAAAGGGATTTACTCTAGTGATATGAACATGATATATGACCTTACCTGCTGTTTTTGCACTTCCTGCTAGCACCCAGCAAGATCAAAAATAGGTTGTTACTGTGTGAAAGGGCTAGAAGAATACAAACCATATGTGGTAATTCAAACACTTATCTGATCTTTCACTCCTCAGGTCCTGGTTACCCTCGACCATCTGGAAAGAGTCAGCACCTTCCAGGAATTTGTGCAGATTTTCAGTCAGTTTGGCAATGAGATGGTGGAGTTTGCCCACCTCACCGGAGACAGACAGAACGTGAGTAGCATTGGAAGAAACTCTGCTTTTCTCAAACAAGCCTACGGTACATCTCTCTCAATAAATTAGAGGCAAAAGTGATCTGGCTTGGACGACTGGCAGCTGTATTTGTTTGTAGTTTTGTTTATGAGAATGCATTGATTTGTCTATTTAATTCTGCAACTCCAAGCACATTTAGTTTACTCTGGTAGATTTAATCTCCTAACAAACAGGGATTTTTACAAACATGGTGATCTAGACATGCGGGCAGGTGGTGGAATTAGTCCGTGAAAGCTGCAGTATTTCACCAAGAATGTGAAGGCAAGCTCAGAACACATTAATAATGTAAGCATCAAATATTTACACTTCCCCCCTAAAATATCTAACAATGAAGGTTTCAGGCTTCTCTTGCTTCTTCAAAGTTCTTATTGCTTTCTGTATCTGTTTTTCCTACATCTCAGCCCATAAAAGAAATGTACAGATCAGTCACGACTCATTCTGCCCAAACTCTGAGCATCATAATTCAGATTTAATATTGAATGACCTGTGCTCATAGCGCAACCCTCTCTGCAGTATATCAGCTTTACTCTAGCAAATTTGCAAAACAAAACTTTCTCTAAAAGCTTCAGAAAAACAGTCCGGCTTAGGGATTTTAACTTTGTTCTGTCAACGCCTGCTAATCCCACTTTGATGCGTACATTCAGCTGCTGCAACTAAAGCGCTTTGCCTGCAGAAGCTGATGTAAAGTGCAGCGGCTGTGATATCTAGACAAGAAGCACGGATCGACCCTCCTTTTTATATTTTTTCGAACTTCCTCAGGGCTCCTGTTTTGACACACACATCATGCCTCTCAAATTCTCATTATTGCAGCTAGTTCTCCCCCTCTTCATTTACCACCCCATTTTTTCTTTTTGCTGTATTCACTCCCACTCATGCACTTTCATGAGCACACATGCACAAACACACAGCCCCTTTAGAAAATCATCTGCCTCTATTGAAGCCAGATGAGCAGGGACAAAAATAATAGCAGATAATCACATTGTCTATACAATCTATGGCAAAGTGATGAGAGATGAGTTGATTCAGCTGCATTTTCTAGATCCTGCATCTACCTAATTTCAGTTGTCTGTTTTTGCTTGGAATGAATGGAGCGGGTGCAGCAGATTATGTTCACTTTATATTCTTAGCTATCCTATGGCACCTTTTTTTTCAATCACGTGACAATTAACCCAGGGAGCCTCATGTATGTGTGCAAACTTGGAGAGGAATGTACATCACATTTGTGGGTCCCTTCATACCAGCATAAAATAGATTTGTTGCATATTTTTGATGCTTAATGTCCCTCGGACAGCCAGAGAGTTCTCAGAAGTTGGAATTGGAGTAAAGCTACTTATTGCCCATCTGTTCTGTGTGTGTGTGTGTGCTGCAGGACTTGAAGGATGAGAAGAAGAAAGCTCGGATGGCAGCCGCCAGAGCAGTGCTGGAGAAATGCACCATGATGCTTCTCACAGCCTCCAAGGTAAAAAAAAAAAAAAAGTGGGCAGAGAAACACTGGACCTCTGGGTGAGAGTTACACGTTTCAAGGCATTTCAAACGGATTTAATCCCAAGGTTTCACTAAGGCAGCGATCAATGGAAATACCCCAAAGTCCAATGTGCATTAGATAAGAAATGGCAAAGACCCACTGTTTGAAAAAAAAACATGTAAAAAGGATAGTAGTTGAAAGGAGTGCTAGATGTCATGAGCTTTGACATTTCACATTAAATTCCATCCGCAGACTTGCCTGAGGCACCCGGATTGCGAGTCGGCGCGGATCAACAAAGACGCTGTGTTCCACCGAATGCGCTGTGCCCTGGAGCAGGTCATTGAGATCGTCACTGAGGCACGGAGCTGTGGGGAGAACAAGATCCTTCCTGCTAGCATCTACAATGGCATCAAGGACTTTAAGGTAAGGCCACAAATGAGTGACTGAGTCAATTATAAAGACATATCACAGGAAAGGATGAAGGTTAGTAATGCTCGTCTGATACACATTAGTCTGTGAAGTTACATTATCATTTTGTAGATGACGCTTTATGCAGGAACAGAGAAGCAGCTCAAAGTGTGAGTTAAAATCCCCTAATGTTCTAGTTGTGACTCTGATTGAGCGTATATTTGTGGTTATGCAATGACATGTTTGCATTCACTGTTTTTGATGCAACCTTAAATGTAGATCAAAGAACCAACACAGAGGACCAGACTTACCTACTTTGTAATTTGGGTCACACTGTTGAGTGAATCATCACTAAACCTACGCCACTATGACTAATCCTCTCTTCACTTCTTGTGCTGTGGCAAATGAAAAACATGGAGAAAAAAATACTTTGTAAAGGTCTTTGCCATTGAGTGAAAAGATGAGAAAATTGTTTTAATGAAAAGGTCCAGAGATGGCTATTGCTTTTAATAAGTGGCTTTGTGGCTTTTAACGGCTCAGAGTTCAAGTTACAGCATGTGTAAACCTGTAATCTTAGGACACGTAAGCCAAGACCATTAAGATTTTTCATCAAAGTTGATTTTTATTGGAAAAAAACAGTGAAGAAAGGATGAAAGAGGAATAATGCATTAGCTTTTATGTTTGTGTACTTGAGTTTGCACTTTAGTGTGACTCTAAGGCTGAACCCATGTCCCATAATTCTTGCTAGTTAATGATGAAGTCAAGTGCATCATGTTAATGAGGTAGTAAATTATGTACTTCTCCTCTCAGAACATCAGCTTGTTAAACTTTAAAGTGTGTTCAATATTTATTTTCTTACCTCAACAATCCTTCAAATGCCTATTTGACTTACATCTCCTCCTCCTCACTCCACCTCTCCTGCAGTCCAGTGTGGAGTGCCTGCGGGAGAACCTGTACTCCTTCTCACCCCAGAGCATGAGCAGCCAGCTGGAGGCGCTGGTGGAGCGGACAGAGGACTTCACTGACTCGGCCTACACCAGCCACGAGCAGCGGCAGGCCATCCTCGGTCTGTGCCAGCTGGCGCGCCAGGACACCCAGCAGCTGGTGCACGCCTGGGTTGAGGCGGTAGGTCGGCACAAGCAAGCAGGCTTGCACAAATACACACACACAGACAGGAATATTCATAAAAACATATGCTAGCATATGAGGATTAAAAATGCTTCATCTGTAAGACACTTGTGAAATAAAGTATGATAACAAGATGCAAAGTAGAGGTGACAACATGTGTGGATTAATTTCTTTAGTGTGAGGAATAATGTGGACTGTATGTTGAACACACATACAACCTGCCTGACAGATAGAAATCCATACAGATACACTCATTCCCATCAAGACTTCCTGCTCAGCTCACCAAGTAATTCACTTTACCCACATACTTTCTTTTCACACATCCTCACACAACAGAGCAATATAACCGGACTGAATAACTGTCTTTACTGAAGCTCATTAAGAGTCTCACAGCCATTCAGGAGAGGCTCTGTGGCCTTCATAATGGATGGATTTCTGAAACACAAGTCATTATTGGATTGCAGTTTTTCATTGTAAACATCTTTTTCAGTTTCTCAGCACACAGTGAGATTTGTATCATTTTATTGTACAGCAGCACTTCAACTTATCTCTACAATTCAAGGTCACTTGAATTGAAAAGAACAGAAAAGCACTTTGTTTTGCATTTATTTATTTTTGTGTGTTCTACAGAGTCAGATGAGTGGTTTTGATTTGTATTGTGGCAAGTATAATAGTTATGTATGTTTAACTTTTATTTGAATAAAATCATTTGTTTCAATAACTTTAATTTGACGTTTCTTTTCTCAACATGTATTCAAAACATAATAAGCAAACAGATTTATTGATCATGAAAATAGTAGTCAGGTGCAGCTCATCAGTGTAGGATTGTTTCGGCCTGTGAAAAATGTCAGGCCTCGTGTTTAATTGTCCTGTTCCTCTCTGTCTTCCTTGAGCAGCAGTCTGTCCATGCCAAAGAGGCAACAGAGGACATGGAGGTGGCCATTCTGAAGACCTGCCAGAGCGCCAACGACCTCAGACGTGAGGTGAGCAGCAATCTGTCTGCCTTCTGAGTCTGATTTAATGTTTTCAGTTACAGAGAGAGACACAGAAAAGACAGGGAAGTCACTCTGGTTTGCCGCTTTTCTCTGTCACATCACTCTTCAGCTTACCTGCTGTCTCTCTGTCAACTCAACAATGTCACCTCTGCTCTTCCTCTTTTATTCCCTTCCTCCTCAAAATACTCCCTCTTTCATGCCTCACACTCATCTTTATTCAGCTTTTTTTTCCTCCAGTCTCCTTCAATCCCTCCTCCTCTACTTATTCTGCAAATTTTATCTCTGATTCCTCCTCCAGCTCCATAAGGTGGCAGTCAGTCGTGCGTCAGACCTGCTCAAAGTTCATGGGGAGCAGTTGCCTCTACGGGCTCTCAAAGCCGCAGGGGCTGAGGGAAACCTGGAGGCAGTGGCTGAGTTCACACGCACGCTAACTGAGCAGAAGGAGCAGCTGGTAGAGGTACATTAAGTTTGAACATTCGTCCATCTCCTGTGGTCAAAACCTCAGAAGCATCACTAGTTAATAATTTTTTCTTCCTGTGTGTTTGACTTCAGACGTGTCGGCTGCTCTGCCACGTTTCCGGGTCGGAGCCTTTGGAGATCACCTGCATACACGCTGAGGAAACCTTCCATGTTATTGGTCCACAGGTAGCTTAAATCTCCCTCCCCCCAACATTTTCCGCAAGGAGTTTTCATTTTTGATCATTATAAGTCGTACCCTATTGAATTTATTTGTAAGAGGCAGCAAACATTGGAAACAGGATCAGTCTATAAGGACACACAGGTTCACTTTAATTAAATCAGAGACCTATTTCATTCCTTTTGATATTCAATGATTTTCAGCATGGTCAAACAGGTCTCTTAGTAGTCTTGGATTGAAATCAAACCTGAGTAATATTCTATGTACTTGACAGCAGGCAGGAAACGCATACAAATTGGCTGACATCTCCTCTGTCCCCCTCCTACACCTGCCGTTCATTCAAGGCTGAGAACACCGTGTCTGCCTCGTCCACCTATCCCACATCTAATTATGTTTGCTCTTGGAAATCGTCCATGGTAGTAATTATCCAGTGATGTAGGATGTTCCCGTCCTGCGGCACTAATGTCAGGCCCCTCATGACGCTGCAGTAATGACTCCGCTCCTAAGGTCAAAGGTCAACAAATCAATAACGTTGCAGTGTGGGGGTTGGCGCTGGTGGTACATCTCTGCGTCTGCCTAAACTAATAGAGGGGTGGCCAGGAGGGTAATTGGCTATTAAATACTTCACTAGAGGGGAGGGGCAGGGTTGTTGTGTGTGTTTTGTGAGTGTGCTTGCATGTACTGTATGTGCATGTTTTTTTTTTATGATATTTGCAAAAACTTAGTCTTCTAGAGCCTTAAGAGTTTAGTTTAGTTTGATCTGAATTCATGAGTCTGGACAGCTTGTTTTTCAAACAAATATGCTGAATCATACATCAGAGATTTACTGAAATGGAATGATGCCTGCAAGCTTGTCTGGGCAGGCAAGTCAAGCTGCACTGATTTCACACTTGACTTCCATCATATCACAATCACCTGACAGACTTCTCCTCCCAATTTGGTGGTCTATTTAAGCTGCAAGATTTCCGGTCACTCCCTCAGTTCTGTCATTACCACTGATGCTCTGCACCAACAATGCATTCAAACTTTCAGCCCCGCCACCTCCTTAGGTTTTACTTTATTGAAGTGAAGAGGTGCTATTGAGGTGTGGTCCTCCTGCTCATAAAGCTTTATCAAAACAGGTGGACATTCTTTTACCCTGTTATATATTGATATTAGATGTATGCATAAATAGGTTTAGTAATTGCTTGTGTGAATTCCTGTATGAAAGTGAGTTAAAAATGGATAAGATGTTCCAAGCCTGTATTTAAAATCTAAATGCTAAGATGAATATTTTTATCATTTTTAGATGAATAATTCTGGCCTGCATTTCCACCTAATTTTGTACTTGCAAAGCATTTCTCATTAGGGGCGGCTGTGGCTCAGTGGGTAGAGTCGGTCGTAATTGGAAGGTTGGCGGTTCGATCCCAGCTCCGGCAGTCACATGCCGAAGTGTCCTTGAGCAAGACGCTGAACCCCAAATTGCCCCCGCTGTTGTTCAGCGGTGTGTGTACAAATGAGATCAGCTAATAGCTGATAGCTAATAGACATTAGCAGCCTCTACCATCAGTGAGTGAATGGGTATGAATGGGTGAATGTGACAAGTAATGTGTAAAGGCACTTTCAGAAAAGCACTATATTACAAGTCCATTTACCATTTACCATTAGCAGCAGATCAACTGTTTGAAAAATTACTTTACTCATGTGACATTTTTATTCCACTCTTGCTCAGATCATCTCTGCAGCCCAGACGCTGGCCCTGCATCCATCCAGTAAGATTGCAAAGGAAAACCTGGAGGTGTTCTGCGAGGCCTGGGAGTCGCAGCTCTGTGACATGGCCCTGCTGCTGAGGGAGATCAATGACGTGTTTGAAGGCAGGCGAGGTGGGCTCAGCTCAGCTCAGTTAACAGATGCCTGTGTGTATGTGTTCATGAGGAACAGGGTGGCTCTGAGAAGGGATGAGAAGCAGAAATTACGGCAGGTGTAAAAGCTGTTTTTTAGTCAGCCTGGGTGAATCAAATTCTCTAAAAGAAAAAAAACATGGTGAATCATTTTGTCAATGAACGCTTCAATAAGTAAAAGAAAATAGTGGAGAAAAGAGAAGCAGTGTGCACATATCTTTTTACAATTTATGTCATGCAGTATTTTGAAACAGTAATCTGCACCAAGCACCCTGGCAGTCATTCTCCCTCTCTCTGTTCATTGTTGTGCCAGCTACCTGAAAGTGTCCAAGTCACAGGCAGACTTAAAATTCAGCTGACTGTGTGTATAAATGTATCCACTCTAAGTTTTTGTGCGCCTAAGCCACAAATGAATTCACACTTGATTACTCACAGAAATCTCAGAGACAGATGAAAGACGTTTTGGCAGATTTCTGAGACGTGGCTGCCCTCAACATTGTTACTTTCACATAAGATGCAGTAAATAATTTGAATTGCAGCTCAGTGAGGTTAAAGAATCACATCCATCACACATTTATATTCTCATGAAGCCAAAGTGCTGTTTGAAGAGGTACAATTCTAAGACCGTTGAGAGATTAGCTTTCATTATTATTCTATAAATTAAACTGTGGTCATGGAAAGGACGAAGTGTCAAGGGTGGATGTGGGAAAATGCAAAACTGTTTTATTAAAATTATTACTTAATAATCTTACTGCCATACTGACTGTTTTGGATATAGTGTAGATATCTGTGAAGCAGTTTAAATAGACATAAATTATTGTTTTACGTTTTTTTTTATTGTGCCCTTGCTCAAATGATCTCAATAACTCTGCTTTTAGGAGACAAAAGACCTTATTTGTCGCTTCCCAGGCCCGGGGTGAGCATCATACTGTCTATCCTCATAAATATTCCCAGGCTTAAATAGTTTGTGATTCTTTTGATTAATGCCTCTCTCTTCTCTCCCACAGAAACTCTCAGCTAACTTAAAGACTGCCAAGGCTGTCAAGTTGGATGCAGAGGTAGCACCCGCCATAAACTCCAGCGCCTTTTTAGAACAATACATCACGTCATGTCCCGTCCCCTGTTCTGACAGCAGTATATTCGTCTTTTGGAGAATTTGTGTCACCTCATTTGAAGAATTGATAGTGCTCCTATGGTAATAGGCTGCAATTCTGCAGGCCAGCAGTTTTTCACGCCCGGCACCGCCACAGGAAGCAGAATTATGCTGATGAAAGAATTTTTTAGAGTGTTAACAAAAGAAAATAAGGCTGCTTTGCTCACATACATTTAATATTTTTAAGAATATTTTGTTCTATTCAGCAGACAATAAGCAGAGCACAGAACATGGGATATGATCCATTTATACTGAATTTGTTGGTCATTACATACCAGTGTGAATCATAATAATGCTTCTTGTAGGTTATAGGTGGCCATGAGCTTCACGTACCAAACATGCTTACCTCATAGCACCACGTATTTAATAACACAAGCAAACACTCTGTGGTTTAGTTCAAACTTGAAGATAGAAAAAATGCATTTAAAGTAGTGCAGCAAAAAGAAGTAAAGTTTGGTCTCTTTCTCCAAAAGATAACTTTGTGTATGTATGCAGGAGCAGACAAGCATTGCCAAGATGGGCCTGGAGCTCCGTCTGCTGTCCTCAGATGTGGACACAGAGGTGGAGAAATGGGAGGAGCAGGAGCACGAGATAGTGCGGCAGAGCCAGAGCCTGGCCAGTATGGCCTACAACATGCACCTGTTCACCAGGTAACCTAACAACACCATTTTTTATACTATCACACATGTGCTTCAATTATACAACTGCACTTTCTTACATTCATTTCAGCACTGTAAAACCTCTTAAGCATGCACATGTGAGAGACCCAGACTAATGATACTTATCAGGGCATATTTTGATGCCCTCCCGAAGTTTACTAATATGACTCATTTTGACAAGAAATTCGATTCATCTAGGTTACACTGTTTGTTGATTACTGTGAATGTATTTTTATCCTCATCCATCTCTCATATCGTCCTCATTTTCTGTGTTTCCCGTATTGATTCCCCAGAGGGGAGGGGCTGCTGAAAACAACACTGGATCTGTTTCATCAAGCAGAGGTACGTGCATCTATATCTGCTAATCTCTGTCTCTTCACTCTCTGTTCGTTTTTTGTCCTCTTTAATGAAGCTGCAAATAAATGCATTTATTGTTTCATTGAATTAAAAACATAGTGGAGCCGGTGGATCAATGAGTAAAGAAATGCCAGTGTACCTTTGTTTACTCTCCTCTTATAGATTTGACAGGACATGACTAGGATGGGTTTAAAACACAGTCCTGCCACATCGCACATAACATGTTAATGAAAAGGGTTGCATGAATGGAGTACATCCTATTGAACTGGGATCATTGCCGGTAATTTGCAATATTTGTGGTATCAGGGTCAGCCAAAATTCTAGTTCTTGAGAGGGAGGAAGATAAGAAAGGAAGAGGGGTGATAGGAGTAGGAGAGGGGAAGAATACTGATGAGCAGAACTGGAAAAACTAAGACCTCTAAATATTTACTGACTGTGCTTTGTACTTGCAATGGACATCTTCCTGGCGGAATGTTCTAGAATCATTTTTTTGCTCTCATTTGTTTAGGATTTTTGATTTCTGTCTTTTTTTCTGACTCACTCTCCAGGTTCTTTCTGAGGAAGGGCTCCAGCTGTGTTCATCTCTCCGTACGTTTTCCACACAGGTAAAGGCTAAAGCAATTTATCTGTATCTCCTCAATATTCCTGCACATGAAACACTAAGAAAAATACATCTTCTACGCTTTACTTAATATTAGGAGTTTAAAGGAAACATTACAGGGCCGAGAAGAGATTTTGAGAATAGAGAAGTAATATTATGAGAATACGTTTTTAATTTTTACAAGAATAAAGTCATAATTATATGAGAAAAACACTTTAATGTTACAAGACTGCCTGTTTAGTTGCTCTTCTTTGGAATAGATTTTGTTTCTTGCACATTATATATTAAGAGTTCTAGTTTTTGTGAATCTTAAGAGTATCTTCACAAGATGCCTCTCATTCCTCATTTTACTTCAGGCACAGCTGGCTGCTCCTCTGATACACCCTTTTAAAATAACATCTGGGCTAACTATAGCCTTAAGTAAAATTGCAACTTTATTTTCAGAGTGACACCACTTTATTCTTTTACAACTTCATTCTTCTTGTATTACAGTTATATTCAGATTTTTTTAGTTCACATTTTGCCCTTCTATCTTGCAGTATATGACTGTGTAGATATAAAGATAAAATAGGTCAGGGATAATGTGTAGTGAGTGGCAGGTTGTTTTAGTTAGTGTTCTGACAGGGTGAGCAACATCCCACCACTTTGTGTCAGGGTCAGGACCACCTGCAGGACATTTTAGTGAAGGCAACATTAGATAAGGTGAACACGACGATTGATAGATCTTTATTGTCCTTTTAGAAGTAAATTTGTTGCCACAGTCTGTACAGAGCATACCTACAGAAAGCCTAAATACCTAACATCCACACTACCTGACAGTAGTACAGTTCACATCCACCCACATATCCCACGTGAACCCACATATACGTATACTTCTGTAGGAATATATAAGTTGACATTTCTGTCTGTCTCATACAGCTCTCCTTCTTCTCAGAGCTTTGCAGTTGACTCACCTTTAAACATAAATGAGGCAAAGTCATGACTCAGCATTTTTGCTGTTATCACTACTGCTTATGGTTTATGTTATTTCATATCAATTGATTGACATAAAACAGTAATTTATCTCAATCAAGATGTCGTCACCAGCTCTGCTGTCATTGCCTGGATTGCAGGATGGGATGTTGCTCCACTTTTCCCAAGCAGAGATGGTTGGGGCCCAGTTGCTCCCTGTGCTGCTCTCATATCTGTGCTCACCATCTGTCATGATCAGTCTCTCAAGACCATCCTGAAATGAAAACAATCCAATTTTGTCACAGTGTCAACAGGCAGGGGTCGAATGTGCCAGGCTTCTTTTATCGGTTTGATTCAACATGATGTGTGAGATCAGGTTGTCCCTGTCTGCTGACTGTTTTGCTGTTGATAAGTGTTGTTACAAGGTTTGGACCAATATATATGATATTAAAAACAGCAAAGTAAGAAATCCATTTATCTATATACAGTATGCTCTTGCTTGTTGGGGGGGATTTAATTGATTTTGGTAGATTTATATGAAATGATAGAATTTATATCGATATATGTAGAATTAAGTATCAGGGAAAAGGCCAAAGAGAAAGGATATCTGTTTATTTTGTTTTGCACAGGTTGAGCTACTTGCCCATTTGTATGCATAAAACCACTCCCACACTCTGACACCTGTTTCCTTACCCACGTTACGCCTCTCACAAACACACACACCCATATCACCCATCCTGACATGCCACCACACTGCCAGGTCGGCCTTATAAATCACGAAGCGAGAGCAGGAAATTAAGCCTGTCAAACACTTTCACCATCTTCTTATTTTCCTCTCAGAGCTGTGATACAAACAAACAAACTAAAAAATCCTCAGTACTTCCTTCCTCTTCTTGCACTCCAACAACTACTTCCCCAGGTCTTTTAAGTTTAATTAAAGGGGTCTCTTGGCAGCCATTAACGACTGCTATTCATCACTGCTGCGTTTGTAGGTGTGTATCTTGTATGGTGTGTTTGTGTGGAGGATGAAGGTGGGGGAGTAATTCATATCTCACACTTTCAGATTAATTACATTAAACAAACAAAGCTTCCAATGGGGTCCTTTTGTCTCACCTATTCCTTCTGTAGTTCTTTCTTAGAACACACTTGTAGCACTCCTGTCATAGTGATACCCTCGATAAAACCATGAGTGTTTATGCAAATCAGTTTGGACATTTTTATTGAGGTTTAAGAGGTATTATGTACTTTTGTGAGTACTAACCCTGAATAAGAGTCTGTGTTTTTACATCATTGGAGGCATGTAACTGAAGTAGATCAACAGCCCCTATGACTGAGATTTAGGGATTAACTCAGCTGGGTAACAGACTTAAGCTGTAGATCATGACCTGGCTGTTGTTGAAGGATTACATCAAGTAACCCTAAAATATATTTAATCCTCTTTTTTTTTTTACTCATTTTAATGCTTCATTTGGGTTTTAAAACCACATCTGTACATGTTAACCCAGTCTACCAGGATAATACTATTCTAAGCATATCTGCTGTCGTGAAAGCTCGTCCACTTTATGTCTCTCTCTCTCTCCGTTCCAGCTGGTTGATGAGGAGAAGTCTGTGGTGATGACAGAGATGGAGAAACTGGTGGCTTTGTGCCAACAGCTGCAGATGGGGGCTAAGACTCCTGTGCAGGGCAAGACTGCCACCTTCCAGAAGGTACCTACACTACTCTTTTTAATTTGTTTATGTTTTTTGTTTACACTTTACACTACATCAAGTATGAATGTTTGAGTAAAGGCTGTTTTAGTTGAAAGACATTTGATTAGCAACCTAACAGAATGCACAGAAGGTCCTTTTATATATCTTCTTCAAAGGATAACTAGCTTTAATCACATCAAAACTTCATATCTTACAAAAGACCAACCAGCTTCATCTTCGATATGCAAGTAACAGCATTATCAAACACAGGGCATGATATTTATGTATGTGTGTGAGGATAAATGATTATTATGGGCGTAGATGAGGTGCTTGAGGGGAATTTGTAATAAAGGCAAAGGTTGGAATTGAAAGGACAGGATGAAGAAAAACATCTCCTCTTCTGATTAATGAGCCTTTCGGTGATATGTATCCTCTTACATTAGTCTGTTTCCCTATTCTGATGTTCACCATGTCATTTATCACTAATGAGAGAGTGTGCCTGTCAAGGGACTGCTACAGTGGATCAGGAAATGAGAAGTTACATACTAAATTATATTTAGATAGTGTGTGTTTGTGTGTTGTCCTGTATTCAAATCTGTATCAATGCTACCCTCCATCATCTACTTTTTTGTGTCTTTCATTTTTGTTACTATAGGTGGAGTCATCCATCCAGGCAACCAGAAGTATCTTGACTGTGGTCCTCGCTCTCCTCCCAATCTGTAACAAACTCAACAGAAAGGTGACTGCCATTGAATCGGACACATGATTGTCTGATTGGCTCAAGAATTAGCTTGGGAAGCTACATTGCAACTCCACTAAACAACCAAGGAAAAGTTCCGAAAAGTTGAAGTAACCTACAAAAGTTTGATCCCCCTTCTTGGCAACTTGGCGAAAGTATAAATTAGTAAACACACCATCAACTTATACCAACTTTTTAATTGTGCTAATATACATATGTAGTGCCAGTATATGTAGTACCAGCTGAGGCTAACTTGATAGCACACGTTACACATCCAGCGGGTGTGGAATACCATTAGCATTCATGTGAAGTTGTGTTTCAGGCATCTTCCCCTTCCCATTTAGCTGTTTTTGCATTTTACCAACTCCCAAGGGAAGAGTTAGACTGTTGGCGAATGTAGTGTGCAGTACGTACTGCATACAATGTTTGAAGGTAGCATGTAGTATGACTGTTCTGTTGGATCTGATTTACAGTACGCTAGGCCAGACGTCACTGGATTTCCGGTTTCGGAAAGCAGAAGGAAACAACGGCCAAGCTGATAGCGAAACTGCTCCTTTGGCAATCACTTATAAATTAAAAAGTTAAGAAGTGGTTTATATGGAATTTAATAATTTTCACAGCACCTAAAAACTGATTTACGGAATAAAGAAGAGGTCGAACGTTAGCGCTGTGCATTTTGGGAAACAGTACACGAGAGACACTGGTGTTCTGCATATTGAGAAATTTTCCAGAATCAGTACATCAACTGGGTAGTTTTGGCTTACTGCAGATTTTGCTTTTGTTCATATACTGCATACTTCATTCTGAATTTTGGCCAAAGCAGTACGTACTACAAGTATAGTAGGCGGTTTCGAAAACAGCCTCAGTCTCTTTGGAATTAAAACCCTAAAATAATTTCTCCAGTTAGCTAATTGCTAACCTTTTCTTGTATTGTGTGCTGCTAGCTGAAAAACTGAAAGATTGACTTTTAAGAAAACTAACACACCTAATAGTGTACATACAAGTAGTCAAATATAGTGGACACCTATATGCAATTTTGTTTCTCTCTCCGTTCATCTCTGCCTTTCAGTACAAGTCAGAGAGGAGCAGCCTGGGTTCCCCTCAAGACTGGAGAGAGAGGCAGGATGCCTCCACGCCTGTCAAAGAGGATGGAGCACTCACCAACCAGAACAGCAATGGTTTTGGTGTCAAATCCTTGGAGCAACACATGGCTGGCCTCAACCTCCTGGAGAGCAAATAATTCAGGAAATAGTCAACTCCTTTGTCCACTATTCTCCCTTGGAGCAGCACATAGCCATTGTCACCTTTCTTGGGGACATGTTATCCAGAAAATACTTTATTCCACTCATCCTCATGCACCCACCAGAAGTGGGCGAGAGTTGCCAGGGTCAGTCAAAGTTTGTATTTGCTGTTGAGGATGGATTATAAGATATACAGATCTGAGCTTTCTGTGCCCAGGGTCAGTTTGACCACAGGGTAGCTTTTTACCTGATGAACCAGTTCCACCCTAATCCACAAGATGGAGACAATCAGCCAACGCTAGACTTTGCCATTTGCAGTGATTGAAACGGGGCACAGACCTGATTTTAGAGTTTAAAGTTTTCTCTAGACTTTGATTTGATGAACTGATCAGGAATCAGGAAAGAACTCCTCTTGATGCTCAGCCATACATCTGTCTTCACTATGTGCCTCTTTGCTTTGTGGTGTACTGTAAACGTGTTGCACATGTAAGCCGAACAACAACAAAAAAGAGAAATGACTGAAACCTGCCCTGCATGATGCCATCACAAATCCCCCGTGTTTGAGTCTCTTATGAGCAATGTGTCATAGTTTTGTAATGTTAACACTTGTTGGGTATTATAAGTCAGTGCATTCTGTCTGTTGATCACTGGCATCTCACTGGGATTAAAGAAAAAAGTATTCAAAAGGTCAACCATGCCATATGATAATTTCCTAGTTTACTATGGAATATTCCCATGTGCCATTACAATTTAATGCCAAATATGACTGTCTACATCAGCTTGCTAGTATTAGGATAGAAAGCTCTTACTCCTCTAGCATACACGGCTGGAGATTTTGTTTTATTTGGGTTGGATTTCTCCAAAAAGTCCTGATTATTATTTTGATATGTCAGTATCTTAGTTTACACTGTCTTGTGTATTATTTAATCATATTCTGTGTAAACTGTTCTATGTTTTTTTCCCTTAAAGAAATGAAATGTAATACTGAACTGGCACCAGTGGCAAATGGAGCCTTGAAGTGTACTTGTTATGAAGACTATCATTGTGAAGCTGCCTCGTTTGCTCTTGTGTGTTAAATGGAATATGATATGTATAATATGGTACTTGAAGCAGAGATATATAAATATATACACACTATTGTATCCTGAGGTTATGAATTTGGTACTAGGTGAGGGTGTTGTAATGACTTAAATAAATAACATATGTTAAAGCTTTGTACAGTGTGAGAGCAGCAAAGGATACTGGGTATTGTAGTGGCACTACAGATGTGAAGAAATCATAGATATAGTTTTGGAACATCTATTCTTTTGACAATTGAAAGGATAAAAGTGAGACGCAAAAATAAACAATATTTTTCTTACATCACTGTCATTTGTGTTTATTGATATCCTAGAAAACGTATAAGGGCTGAAAATAGTTGAGGATATTTAGCAGACAATAGTAATGTTTTCAAACCAGAAAATCAAAACAATAAATAAGCTACTTCCCATTACTTTCTGGAACCCTCCCTCAATTTTAAAATTATATAAAAAAAGAAGAAGAAAGAATAGAGGCATGGCACAGTGCTTGCATTAAATGCAATAGTTCCTCTGAAGTCACATATGTATCAGTCATTTTCTTTGATGATGTCCTCCGTCTTCATCAAACCTGGTGGGAGTGAGTAGAAGAGAAGACCTTCAAGAAAGTCTAAACTTAAACAAGGCACGATTCTGGAACTCTGTCAAGAGGGCTGTGATTGGTCAACGGTACGTTTAGAGACAAGGCTCTCAAACTGCTCTCTGCTCAGGAGGTTCTCTGTTATGCTCTTACTCTCCTCGAACTTTGGCAGGATGACAGCGATGTATCCTTCAGTGGATGGCTGTTTGGATTTTAAGACAAAACACAAATACACATTCAAACATGCATTCAAAAAGATGAAACTTGAAAAATTGTGACAGTCATGAGGATCATGAAACTGACATTTTGCGGTCATACATGACATTGACAAAAACCTATATTTATGGTGCATCCAAATATTTCATGTCTAATTCAAATGTTATATCAAATGCAAAATATGTGGATTTACAGATGAACAAATACATGATTTTCAGATATGCACATGACACTGATTATTGCCAGAGTTAAAAAAGAGAATCTTTACCTTTTCCAGCAAGAGCGAAGGTGTTTCCAAAATGCTCTCATTGACCTCAAGTAGACGGCCCCGGATGCAGCTATAAATGTAACAGATGTGTGAATAGTCGGGATTCACAGGCATGTGGAACATAACTAGAACAAAAAACATTATCTCACCTGTAAATTGTGTATTCATTTTCATCCGTGCACGTTATCCTACACAGAGGTGCATAATCAGTAAGGAACTGCCCTCCCTATAATGGGTACATAAAAGATTAAAAAGCATTTATGGCCAAGGTGAAAACTTACAAGTGGGTCATAAGGTGAGGGTTCACAAATGCGCAAGAGGAAAATGTATCTGAAAGGTAATACATTACGAAAAATTTACCCTCTTGGACTTTCCAGAAACTTTGTTTTTCAGCCGACTGCAGCAATTACTGATCTGGTAGTTGATGCTTTTGATTGTCCGTCCATTCTGAAGGATGGGGTGAGTGTCTGCTAATGTGACAACACATAGTCTGCAGAGAGCAACATCATTTAATGTTATAAGTGTGAGTATATGTAAGTGACTTATTGATAACAGATTAGTAGGTTTAACAGCAGAAAGACACAACAAAACTTTGAGATGATAAGATAGCCAATCTGAATAGAAGGTCTACTACTATGCATCTGTACTTTTATTTGTAGAGACTAGAAAAAGGAGACAAATGACCTGTACTGTGGATTACATTTTTGTAAATCTTATACCATGCTTGCTGCATGTAGGATTTAAGGAATGTTTCTAGAAAACATCAGAACGGTCTTGTAACATAAAATTGGTAGTAAGTATCGGTTACCTCAGTGTTAATCGGCATGTATCTCTATACTCATGGACACTCAGTTGGTACTTAATTAATGTCAGTTTACCAATGTTAACTATCACCACCTCGTGTTGAATTCATATCACTGTGGACGTCACCTGTTTGAATGCTGTAAGATGCAGTGGTCCTCACACGGCTTGCCCTTCATATCTATATCACAACAACGACACATTCTTAGTTAGTCGTGAAATGTTAAGTTCAATTATTATGACGAGTTAGACCAAATATTTACCATCCACAAGGAATCATGTGCAACCATCGTTAGCTGTCTTAGCAACCTTACTGCTAACATTACATATGTATTATTTACCTGCTCTGTACCATCGTGTGTAATATCGGTCAACAACTGAAGGCGCCGTTGCTTTTGTTTCTGTCTCCTCCGCGCAGTCCATCAGCAGCATGTACAATACAGTTTAAGTAAGGAGTAATGTAAAACAGATCTTTTGGTTTAGTACTTTGCTTGACGGACAGTAAATGATGTGACACGGATCGGTCCGTCATTGTAAAGAATCCGAAAGCTTCAGGAGCATTAAGGTTCCGGAAGTTCTTGTCGCTGCTTTTGGCAGAAGAGAAAATGTTAGTTTGAAGCTTTAGTGCATCAATATATATCAGTTATTCTCTAATGTAAGAAAATAAACCTGACAAACTGACAGATTTAAGTGGTATATTAAAGTCATCTATCACAAAATAATTAAAATTGACTGTAACAAAAATTAGGCAAAAAAGGAAATCGAAAGGACTTGTGGGTGCTGAACAAATCAACATAATTATAACTGAATGGTTAGCTAACTCAGGTTCAAATCTAACTATTTAAGGAGGTGAAAAGTGATAATCAATACGAACTAGAAAAAAGGAAAAGTGAATAGCACCCCTAAACTTGATTGAGTGTGTGAGTGAGTGTGCAAGAAGTGATCTAAACTGGTCCCCACAAAAAAATTAAGTCAAGTGGCTCAGAGACAACAGTATAAACAAGCAAAACAAAGACATGAAAGTTGGAAATTTTAACCTCTGAAGCCAAAAAACATGAAAATGTGAATATTTCACTTCTGAAGCCAAAAAAATGAAATTTTCATACACTGTAGCACATTCAGAATGGAGCCGGTCATCCTTCATGTAAAAGGTAAGACTGCTGTGGTTGATCCCACAGCTAATATAACTGCTTGACTAATCATGCTCTGAATAGCTAGTTTTTCCAAACTACATGTAAATCTTCTCAGTTGTGTCAACACCCAAATGCCTTGTTAACATTGTTTTCTCAGAGTTAGGTTTACTTCCACTAAGTTGAGATGTTATCATTGTAAATATTTCCATAACAACCCTTCCTCTGTTTATTTTCAAACATTTAACAAACATTGGGTACATTTTCTAATAATAAAAAATGGTAACCTTAGTCTTTAAATACCATTTCCCCCAGGCTTCTCATGCTCAGAGCTGCATTAACAGCAGGGTGAAGCAGGCAAGTGTAACAAGAAACAGGATCCTAGGGGACCATTTTGTGTGTGTGTGTGTGTGTGTGTGTGTGTGTGTGTGTGTGTGTGTGTGTGTGTGTGTGTGTGTGTGTGTGTGTGTGTGTGTGTGTGTGTGTGTGTGTGTGTGTGTGTCTTACCCCCAGGTCTGTATTCATTGTCAGTGAAGCACAGGATCATAAAGCACTATCGCATCTTCAGACTGGATAACAGTTGGTACTACATCTCCCCTCGCCTTACTTTTCAGTGCCTTGAAGACATGATCAACCACTACTCAGGTGTGTGGAAACAAACACACTCATGAACATGTTGAAACACGAACACACAAGTGTTTAAAGACAAAAAGGAAACAAACATCAATATTTTAGAGAGAAAAACAAGCACACAGAGTCATGCTAATATGAGTGCTGAAGCATAAAAAATACCTTGCTTGTTCTTATAATAGAAGCATGTCTTATCAGTGTTTGACTCTTTGTATATTTCCTGTGCGCAGAACATTTTTGGAACAAAACAGGAAGTGAGATACAATATGTGTTCTTGATAATGACCACTGGTGCATGTGTGTGTGAGTTATTTATTTTCTGGACATTTGTTACTTTTTTTTTCCACAAGTAACACAAATTAACAGGAGTCCCATGATATAATTGTTCAAACCAAATAAAAAGTACCTGAACAAAATATCACATACATGGCCCGAAACATGTTTCAAAAGTCTTGAGGCCCTGTAACAGGTTAATGTTGTGATGCTTGTGTCATTGTAATCTCTAGTGCTGCTTTGTGGCAACACTGTAGGAAGATACTTCCACAATGCCCACTAGATGTCAGACTACTGCTAACAGCTAACAGCTACAGTCCACATTATGTGATATAGCTATAGCATGCAAACTCCTCAAATGAGATTATATTTATTACAATGAAAATCCTCTGTATGATGTCAAATCTCTAAGGAATAGCTCTTGCCTAATAGGTTAATAGGATTGTATAAAGATAGGATGCAAGAAAGGAGAGTATGGGTCTGTGTATGGTGTTTGTGTGTATGTGTGTGTGTGTGGGGGGGGGGGGGGTCATATTGTATCCATAACGCCAAAAAGTGCTAAAATAATATGTTACAATTACATAAATACATCTGGAATTTGACTTAAACTACAAAGTATCAAACGATAAATCATTAAAATCAAGATAGTGTCATATCAAATATCCACCTATTTTTTTTTTAATTAAGACGAATAATGCAATACATTTTGTATAACCCCAATGTTGTAGCTGGTAAAAAGTTTTTTTTTTTTCAATCTTAAATAGGGCTGGGTATCAAAAAGTGTACATCATACTTAATTAGTTTGTCATGATTGGTGTTGATACTCTGCCTTTGTTAATAAGCGTTTAACTAGTACAGGAGTCAAAATTAAAATATCTGACTATCATAGCCATCACACAGTGTATAACTATAAATTTAAATTACCACTCATTTCCCCCCTTCACTGGCTCAAATGACTCTTACAGGTTGCAGATAGACTTATGAGTATGTTAATCCCACTGCATTAGGTAATGAAGAGGTTTTAGAGAGAAGGATGCAGAAATGAAAGACTGCTTCCCTCCAAGGATCTGGCATGTCGCCCCTCTCTGACCCAGGCTGAACACATACCGAACATATCTGGCTCAATGAGCTCCTCACACAATGTGGACAATGCTGAGGGAACATTTTCCAGGGATTGGTTGTGGCATGAGGCAGCCTAAGTCACAATGATTTCATCTTGGTCACATAGCTGAGAGAGAAAAAGAGAGAGGGGGGGGGGGGGGGCACAATGAGTTTTCCATGTATCTTTTAACCACCACCAAGACTTGGAAAGTTAAGCTGTCAAGATCCATCTCAGTAGTTTCCATTACTCCCCTATCTGCGGTAGGCCGAGGTCTGCAATTAATAAACAAATGAAACGGAATACCTTTGTGGAAAAAGTGGACACCAAAGGATTATCCAAGAGATGCTTCACTAACAAGGACCACACCATCAACGGGATGTCATTTGACAATGATTTAGTGATTTCATTGGAATAGTGTTTCTGAATTTGATGTTGAACTTCTCAGTGTTACTGGTTTGAGGAAGCTTATAAAGGGATCTGCCGTAGCTCCCAGACATGACAATCTTCTAAAGTCTCCAGTTACAAAGTGCTGAGAAGATCTGAGATCTACTAAACTGGAACGAAAGTGGCTGTTGTGGTTTGGGGACAAACGGCCCATGATTGTATGAGATGTTCTGGTATGTCATTTTAGGGGGCTGAGGAGAAGGAGGAGGAGGAAGATTGTGTTAGCAGTGCTTGTCTAAATGTAAAATTACATAGGATTGACAGATGTTGTGCTCTTGGTATTCAAAGTCATTTGTAAAGATTCCAAAGGATACCGCTGATCCTTGATTGATTTTGAAGTGAATACAGGTGATGGTTGGCCTGACTGATGCATTTTGATCATTTTAGGTAGAAAACAGTTGTATCTTCTGAGAAAGAATGATTCTAGTGAGCGGCACAAGTAAAAATAAAGGTTGACATGATGTATTCAGAGCGTATGACAAAACCAAGAAAACTAGCAAGACCGCTTCTAAAGTTTAAGCAACATGAGGAAGGCTATATGAAAGCGGATTCAGGCTGATGGCACATTTACTTTTAGAGGAAGATACCAAGATTTTGGAAAGATTCTGGATGCTGATGTTCTGAGAAGGGAAGTTCTCTGTATTGTTAGAATGTTAACTTTGAGGCATGGTTTGTGTTTAGGCTGCCATCTTGAAAGTAAACGAGATGAGTTACCAAAGCAATATTGAACAACCGAGATACTGTACTTATTGAAATTCTGTGATTTGACGACTTAAAGTGGTAATGCTTGGTTTACTCATGGAAGTCAGAATCTAAATATGGAGGAACTGGAACATAATAATTTAGTTTAAAGACTGATGCGCTGTGCCTCTTTTTGCAATTGTGCTTGTTTGCTTGCTAAAGGTCCGTGCGGAATCTGAGAATGAAGGGGAGGAGAGGGATAGGTTTGAATCTATAAGAGAGCTGGAAGAGGCGGGGTTTAGGTGTTGTCCTGCTCTTGGAACTTTGCTGTATTGCATTGCTTATTCTTGAATCAAGCTTTTCTGACCCACATAACTGTCCCTAAAATGAATCAGCTGCTTTACTCGTGATATTTCTGCAACATTTTTCCTCAGCAAACAAAAATCTGTAAGTGTTCAACAAGCAAAAAGATGCTTAGTTCCAAAAGTCAGGATTTTTAGTGTCAGGGAGAACGTTACAAGTAAGAACTATTTGCATTATCCCTCAGTCTGTTGGTCATTATCATGATGAGCTGAAAAGTTTCAGGTCCAAAGACGTGTAAAGATAGGGTCTAGGGGGGTCTTCCTAAAACCATTTTAATTGTGCTATCAACTGTTGGAACTTTTCATTTACTCTCATAAAGGAGAAAAGTAATATTAAAATTAAAAAATCTGGAATAAGCATATAACTGACGATTCTTCATGAAACATTGTTGAAAGAATTATTTGATTGAAGTTGTCAATTAATTGATTTTAGTTAGTGATTAATCGATTCATCGTTGCACCTGTAGTTACATTAGATTAACAATTTTGGACTGCGAATCCTCCTAACTTCCAAAAGCTGATATAGGCAAAATTTTGTTTTTGAATTAAAAGTGTCTGAAATTATTATTTTATAATAGCTGCCGATTAATCATTTGTTTAATCGACTTTTGACTGAATAATCGAGCAATTGTTGCTCCTCTTACCACATCAAGAGAAATTCATAAATATTCTTCACTTCTTGCATGTTGCTTCTTGCAAGAGTGTGTCCAAGTATATGTGCATCTGTGTTTATCAGACTACTTATTCCCTATCTGTATCTGTGAGTCTGTGTACATTCCAGATGCTTTACTACTAAACGTTGGAATGAAGAAGCTTCGTCTGATACTTTTCAAGACTCCCAGCTTCACTATCTGGCTGTCAGACAGTCATCTTGAGTGTCTCCAGCTGTACAGGCCTTTCAGTGTGTGTGTGTGTGTGTGTGTGTGTGTGTGTGTGTGTGTGTGTGTGTGTGTGTGTGTGTGTGTGTGTGTGTGTGTGTGTGCGTGTGTGCGTGCGTGCGTGTGTGCGTATGTAGCAGTAGCTCCACGTCAGCTATTACAGCAACAACCCTTCTTCTCTGGCCTGCTGCTTGTCTGTCTGATTCCAGCAGATTTTTCCTCCACATGGAAGTCTTTTTCCGACTTCTCTCTGCAGTTGATTCATGCCAGAGGAGAGCCTGATAAGGAAAGAGACAAGCTTAAACAAAGGGGGTTAATGCCTGTGTGGCTTTTTGAAACCTGTTTCTTCTTCTTCTTCTTATTGCACCTGGACTTATTTTGGTAAAGTTGGAGAGCTGAAAATTAGGGCTTTCCTACTTTGTGGCCCAGAGATTTGTTTTTAAATGGTATTTATTTGTGTTGTCTAGTATTGCAAAGCTTGGGATTTGTTTTTCCAAAGTTCTTCATGCAGACAAGCTAATGGTAACACTTTAAGGATAGGAGAATTATATGCAGGCCAGGCTCGCCTTTGGTGTCTCATTATTCAAAAATGGAAAATATATAGACAGCGGTTCCTGCAGTCAGAAATCCTGCCCAGCTTTTTCCTGGAAAGCATCGAGGAACACACACACCTGCTTTTGCCATTGAAGAGATTGAGTCATAAGTTGCCAAAAGCACTTTCAAACATTCTTTATTCACTGGTATGTACAGTGGAATTCAAGAAAAGAAGACTGTGGTAGTTCAGGCTGATGTTACTTTGGAATGACTGTCAAATGGGTCAGAAGAATTTAGTTTGAGTTTACTGGATGATCAAACATGAGTGTCTGCGGTTAGACATAGTCAAGAAGTTTGGATGGAGATTATGAAGTTTAACCTGATAGCTGCTTTGAATCTCCTTCATAGAAACCAAGTCTATCGAGGAGTGATTTCACTCTGATGGTGGTGGTCCCACATCAAGTTATTATTAGCTTAATCTGCAATAATCAGTGCCCAGAGTTACAATCAATCATGTCAGAGCCACTCTATTTTTTCTGACTGCTCTCCAAAAGCAGCAAGGCCAGAGGCTGTGAAAAATGTGTTCTCTGTGTGTGTGTGTGTGTGTGTGTGTGTGTGTGTGTGTGTGTGTGTGTGTGTGCGTGCGTGCGTGCGTGCATATGTGTGCGTGTGCGTGCGTGCATATGTGTGTGTGATAGCAGAATTTATGATCAGTAACTTTATTTGAAACACATTTAATCACAAAAATAGGAGAACCCTCCCTCTACAGTGGTGGCAGTATATTGAGCATGAAATAACTTATTATGTAACCACTGGAAATGTTACATTTGACATTTTTAGCTACCGTTCCTGCTGGATTTAGTGCTACCATGATCTTAAGCCATATTTTTCCCTAAGATTGTTGTCATATTTGTTTGTCAAAGAGTCAAACTAAACCTTGAACTGTGCAGTGATTGGCAGAGAGCATGACCAGAGGCTGCACTTGAGTAAAGCCACTCTGTACTATAACAAGGGATGTGTGCATTTAGTGCATCTGTAGTCCCTGGGCATGAGACTGAGACAAGGCCTCTGTTAAAAAACATACAAACAGCTACACCACAATACATAACCACAACCACATGGGTACCATCGAAATAGCAGCGCAATATTAAAATATTAAAGCTAAATGCACTACCCTATAAAAACAATTAACCATTACTATTTACCCATTAACATAATATACATTTGTTGCTTAACCTTAGGAAGCTAATGGAACTTTACAGTATGCATATTTCATCATTTGTATTGCAAGTAGAAATACATTTTATACATGTAACATATATTTGTGATGTATTTTTCTCATGCTTTTTATTTTTGAAAAAAATAATATACACACATGCTCATTGCAGAAGTATAATAATAGATACGATTTCTGCTCATGTCAAGCATATCTTTGAAAAATAAAACAACCGCAAACCTTAAAATTGTTTGTTTCAATAGTCGCTAGTTAACACTTCATTTGAGGTTTTTTCACCTCATGAGTGTGAAAATAAGAGGAAGTGATCTAAAGCTGGTCACTGGAACTGCACCAGTCATACTTATAAATGGCTATCTAATTTTACAGGTTTGTTGTTTTCAAATATAGTTTTAAAATACATGTTTCAGTAATTCTCAGCAGGTTAAATCTATCATGTTCCATTCTCTGTCTTAGTTACACATTTATCTTCAGCCCACAGTTTGACCTGGTGTTCATCCATCTTCATCACCCTACTTCTTACCTGTCATTTCACTGACTACAAAGCGCTCTGGTCTCATTCCTGATGCTAAGTTGTTCACATCCATCATCTTGCTCGTCATCCTCAAGAGACAGACGAGTTTAACGGGAGCTGAGGGTGATGCACGCTGCCAGCTATGACGCCAAGTTCGCATGAGGAACTGTTTACATGAATTAAAAGGTTCCAGCTCTGAATTCTTACCAAATGCTTTCTCCTGCCGAGGCAGTAAAATTTAACAAGAGCTTTTTTTATGAGACCCTGAAAAGGATATACGCATACACATTAAGTCACCAACTGGGCGTATTTAGGTTGACCAATATTTGAATTTCTAATTAGAAAGTGCCTGCACAGTGCTCATGTTAATTATTTGTGAGAAGCCACGTGGCAGAGTGCTTGGAAATCTCTTCATGGGAACAAACTCTCCTCCTCTTTGTGTTTGCTTGTTGCAGCAGGATGCTCATGGCTCTAACTCAGCTGGCTGTTGAATGGCAGCTGAGCCAGCTTGTTCCTGGTTCTCTGTATTTCCCCTTCAAGAAGACTTATTTATGTCTCTGCCTTACTGATAATTTTATTCTTAGAAAACAATTCACTCAGGTTTTTGAAATTGTTGACTTGTCTTATCCCCTCCTACAATCTTCTTAGTGTTTCAAATTGTTCATTGATTGTTTTACTTTATTGTAGTGTTAGTTTTCTCTAAATGGAAAATATTTAGAACACATAAAAAAACAATTAAGACCGGCTAATAAAAAAGCTTTTATAAGAAGACTAAAATATGTTGCATAAACTTTCCTGATCCAACATAACGTGGGTGAAAACACAGGAAACTCAGTTCCACATACTTGTGCCACATTTCTGTAGCCATTTTTACATTATTTTCAGCCATTTTTCATTAGATTTTTTATTTTTATTGAATATTAATAAAGTGCGCAACACAAGAGTACTGACTTTGAGAATGGGAACACAGATTCCTGGCAGGTCACTCAAGAACACTCCATTCTCTGGCAAAGATGCTCACACTTGGATTTGGAGTTTTTTTTTCAGAGTTTTGGTTTTTGTTTGTTTTCCCATAGTTCCCTGGACAGCCTTGGACATGGTTGTATGTATTGGCCGAGGCTCTTGGTTCAACAACACCATGGAAAGTTCTCATGTGCTCTTTTCTGAGGCGGTGCACTTGAGAGGAGGTTATTCACAAATTCAGTCTCACTTTGTGTAAGTTGATTTGTTGGTTTTCCCAGGGTCATTTTACCGTCACAGTAATTTTAAATCGAGTGGACAATTTCTTTGTTTTCTCAGTGAAATGTCATCTAAATTATCTATCACCCAGAAGTGGCCCTTTTTTTGTTCGTCTTGTGGCAAGAGCAACTTAGAAATCTCGTCTATTGTACACTGTAAGGAAGTGGTTGAAGTTCAAACTGTTGTGGAAATAACATTTTTTGTTCAAACTTAAGCTCAGGGTGACAGCCAACTGTCAGCGGGAAATGCACTCTACAAATACCAGAGCAAAACTAACCTATGTTGCACAGCTAGTATAAAAAGTTCTGATTGAGCAAAGCAAACATTTATCTAGATTTTTTGCAGCTTACTAGCGCAGAAGCGATGAAGTCAGAGGTTTGGACAGCTGGGCCTCGTGGGGAGAGGGGAGGATGTGGTAAGATTAGAAGAACCTGATTAACAGAAACAGGCTGGAGGAAGAGGAATCTCCCTCAATCTATTAATTTCCTTCACTTATCCCTCTTTTTCTCTCGTGCTGTGGTCCCATCTCAACAGACAGAGACTCTCCTTCCTCTTTTTGTTTTCACCCAGAGAGAAAAAAAGGCCAAATTGCTTTGTCTGAGTGTTTTCCTTGGTTCATACTTGACTGTAACATCAAACAAAAGTCAGATGAAGAACAAGGGACTCAACCTAGGATCACATTTTTCTTTCCATCAAGTCATCTCAAACCCTGGTTTCTCGTAAGTCAACATGCCCGGCACAGGAGTGCCAGTTTTTTTTAGTTTTGTTTTAGCTGTAATTCTTCCACTCTATCCCTCTGAAGTCCTTTGTTTTCAACATGGGCCCATACAGATGTGTTATGGTTGGCAGGGTGGGAGAGTATTGTCTTTCTTATCTACATAAGTATTACAGTAAATGCTTGCATGACTTCAGGGAAAAGTTGTTCAATGTTGATAGTTCACTGATGTGAATATGGATAAACAGGTCAATCAGAGGGAGAGTGTTTAGTTTGAAAGTACTACTTTTATCATAACTCTGCTGTCAACCATAGTCACATGGCAGCCATTTTCCTCTCATTTTCAGGGTGGGAAGCTCAAATACTGTTATAATGTTGTACCGCTGTGCTCTTGAAATGGTACATATTATTGGCTTAATGTTGTATTAGCTAGCTAAAAGTTGTATGATACATTTCAATCCAATAGTTACCAGCTAACAGTTGTGTTAACTAGCTAATATATTTTTTCGATATTCCCAGCAAATGGTTGTATCAAATAGTAAACAGTTGTACATTCCCAGCTAATAGTAATAATAATAATAATAATAATAATAATAATAATAAACTTTATTTCTATAGCACTTTTCTAAACAAAGTTACAAAGTGCTTCACAGAAAAGCACCAAAAAAGAGTAAACAATAATAATAATAAATATAAACAAAAGATAATAATTACAGGAATGGCGCCCCCCAGGGGACTGTTCTGGCGCCATTCCTCTTCACCCTCTACACCTCCGACTTCCTCTTCGACTCCTCCATCGTTGGACGCATCAGTGAAGATGACGAGGAGGAGTACAGAGGACTGATAGAGAGCTTCATCGCGTGGTGTGACAGCAATCACCTGAAGCTCAACATCAGCAAGACTCAGGAGCTGGTGGTGAACTACCGGAGCCCCCAGCCCCAGTCCTCATTCAGGGGGAGGAAGTGGAGAGGGTGGACTCATACAAGTACCTTGGGGTCCAAATAAACAATAAACTGGACTGGTTCACCAACACTGATGCCATCTACAGGAAGGGACAGAGCAGACTGTTCTTCCTGAGGAGACTCAGGTCCTTCAGTGTCTGCAGCAGGCTTCTGAAGACCTTCTATCAGTCTGTGGTGGCCAGTGCTCTCTTCTTTGCTGTGGCGTGCTGGGGTGGAGGTATCAAGATGGGTGAGGCCAGCAAGCTGGTAAAGAAGGCCCGCTCTGTGGTTGGCCTAGAACTGGACAGTCTGGAGTCAGGGGCTGAGAGGAGGTTGATGGACAAACTGTGAGCCATCCTGGACAACCACTCTCACATACATACATATACATATTATCTTATCTTATACAGAAAAAGAAAAAAAAAGTATATATATATATATGTATATATACATATACATATACATATACATACATACATACATACATACATACATACATACATACATACATACATACATACATACATACATACACACACACATGTATACATATGTACATGTACATACATACATAAATACATACATACATACACACATACATATGTGCACATACATATATATAAATATACATACATACATACATACATACACACACACATACATACATACACACACACACACAAACATACACACACACACACACACACACACATACATACATACATACATACATACATACATACATACATACACACATACGTACGTACATACATACATACATACATACATACATACATACATACATACATACAAACACACACACACATGTATACATATGTGCATACATACATACACATACACGTACACATGTATACATATGTACATGTACATACATACATAAATACATACATACATACATACATACATACATACATACATACATACATACATACATACATACGTATAAATAAAGGAACTCCAAAGTATGAGAACACATAACAAGACATCCAAAGCAGAATATCATGTTTACAAAGTTTTGTAGGCCTTTTCGAAAAAAAAAAAATGTTTTAAGAAGTGATTTAAAATTACAAACAGAGGTAGCATGCCAACTGGTAGGTCGTTCAACAGTTTAGGAGCCTGGAGTGAAAAAGCCCGGGCATTGGGAACAACCAATAAGCCCATGTCGGCTGATCTGAAATTGTACACTGTAGACTGTATTAACGAACATAGTCTCTGTGATGTCATCCCCCCATTGGTTTCTGAAGTTTTGATGTCTGTCACCAGCAGTCGCCATATAGGAAATGCTGACTCAACCTAACTTTTGGTTGACCTAACCAGAGCAAAGAGGTGGAGCAGAGGTGGGCTTCAAGCCTCCATGCCAACAGTTACATTGAAGCTGCCTTTCAGTCAAGTCAGCCAGGCACCTCAAATTAAACTCATAACCTTAATGTCTTCAAAACTGTTTTTTTTTTTTAAGTAACCCCCCTTCCCCTACACTATGTGTCAATAGAGAAATTATCTATTCTGGGGCTTCGGGAGCCAGCCTCAAGCAGACAGTCGAGGAACTGCAGTTTTTCACCTTTTCCACATAGGCTTAATTTCTCTAGATGGGAAGTTTGCTACTTGCATGTAACACTAAGAAAATGTAGTTTAGCCAGGAATTGGTTGAATGGTAGCTTTAGCTGTTGTTAAAAGTTTGCTAATGGGTCTTCAAATATGTTCTTGGACAAAAAAATATGCCCCAGCACTGGCCCAAATTTTCCCTGTCTCTTTTCTAAACCTCAAACACATTCAAACACTATAACAGCATTTGAGATTCCCACCATATGCTTGACATAAGACAAAAATGGCAATCATACCATTATGGACAGTTTCTCACACTTTGCTTAACCTCAGATGTGACAGACCACTGATTTAAAGTCAGCACAAAATTCTCTCAGAGCACGATGCTGCATCAGTTCGTTTTCTATACTGCTCCGTGGTGTCTGGAGAGGCCGTCTGATGTGAGAATGACTAATGCTGACTGGACAGCAGTCTCAACATGGTGCAGCACAGGGCTACCAGATGTGTGTGTGAGCCCTCATCACTGATTGTTTTACCCAACACCACACACACACATTCACACACTGCTTGACTTCCCAATAAGTTACTTTTAGCTGTTTTATGAGACTTTAAAACCAGGATACAAAAGCATTTGATCCTGCTTTTTAACTGAGAACAAAGTGCTGACAGGTCCTTAAAAATTCACACACACACATACACACACGCACAGACATTGTAGGCTCATCATTTTCAAGAATACAAATAAATGCTATCCACAGAGTTGCAAACTTTGGGAATTCACATAAACTGTACATTTGCCCAGGCGTAAAGCACCTGCTAAGTTTCACATCCACTGTCATGAACTCGTGATTATGAAATGTCACATAGTGTGTAAACAAGTTGAATGTCTATCTGGCGTGAACAGAGTGTTTTTCCCTTCTTAGACTGTTCCATTTGAATATTTTTAGAAGCCTGAAATGATCAAAGTTTTTCAAAATCAAACAGAGTAAGGTTTTAAAACCAGTGACCTTTAGTGAAGCACATTCGAGATATTTTACAACTTCTACAAATGCCACCCCCTGTAGCTTCTTAGGGTCAACTACTTGTGTGGGTCCTGGCCCAAGGCACAAAACCATTGTTTTAAACTTCAAATGTTTATATGTTACACAGAGGCTGCCAGGGATTTTAAAAACAGCATATTGGGCACTACCATATTATTGTCACACATATTCAAGTGTTTATTAGGGCCCCTGTCTCTGTCTCTTAAAACCGTCCTGACTTTTCCTCCCCATATAGCGCCTCTGATAATACATGCATTTATCTTGAACTTTCCACAAATGACTGACTCTGCGTCACTGCTCACATTCATGGATATATTTATCACATATTACTGTCTGAATCAGATGCACAAGAGTAGCAGAAACCTATAGATAACAACACATGCTGGGCTCAGTATTTTTAGGCCCAAGTCAATGTTATCACATACAGTCTGCTCTTTGGGGTTAGTGGTTAAAAATGTTCAGGTCGAGCCTTGAGTACAGAAGAGGATATTGCTCAAGCAAGAGCATGACAATGTTGGAGGGAAGTTTGGTTTTAAGTTTTTCCGACACAGACAAAAAAAAGGTTTGATTGCATGCCTTTATGAAAGATGAGTGTTTTGTATCATCTTCAGTCTGCCCGCCATATGGTAAACATGTAAAATTAGTGAGACAACACACTGGCAAGTCCAAAGCTCAGCAGAGGGAGTTCAACAAATACCAACAGTTTAGGCAGGATGTCTGCACGGAAATTTGAATTAAGGAATCGTCAGAAGTACTGCCCATTGAAGTCACTGATGCTTTTAATCCTGGATTCAGTGAAATAAACACGGAAGGTTCCCAAATACTTAAAATACTAGCGTGCTAAAGTGCAAGACAACAAACCATAAAGACAGAGCTATTGATCCAATAGCTAAATAGATACGAATCACCTGCATAAATGCTGTATGTAGTCCTTTTTTCTTATAAAAAAAGGATTAAAATTAAATATAAAATAAAATATAAGCTGTTTACTCTCTTTTTGAATGTTCCCTGTTACATGTCTGTAATATTCCAAATTATATTTTTCTTTGACACCATATACTTTATACAAACACATCAAAACCCTACTTTGCATTTCCTGTTAGCTCTTTAGAGTAGAAACTTGGAATTGGTCAGTAGAGACTTCCAGTCTGGATCTTTACAGTATCTCCATCATCACTCTGTGTAATGTCAAGCTCAGGTAAACCCACTGTAAAATACGTTATTCTCATTAAACGGCGAAGACAACAAGCTAGTATAAATAGTGGAAATGTTAGCAGCTGTGAAGAAGATAGTTCCCTTATTATTTGTACAGAGGTAAAAAGAGCTTAGAAAAAGGGGAATTTGACAAATATTTAAGATGGTGTCAAATGGTGCAATAATATACAACACAGGAAAATAGTTTGGAAGCTTCTAATACTCTTATACATAATATTACCCACAATACCCTTAACATTAAAGTCTTATTTCACAATCAAAATTACAAGATTTGTTTGGCTCTTATGCAGAATACAGATCACAGTTCCTTTTGCACCATTGTACAGTTCAGTTCTGCATAGTTCCTGCTTTTTGCCAAGTCATTGTAAAAGCTGTAATGCAATGCACAGTGCTCATATCAGCTAAAACCCTCTCAGATGTTTTGAATGCTGAAAACAAATGTCCGTTTTTGCAGCCCTGTGCTGACATGATGGATTTCAAAGGAGGACACTCTTCACTGCTCTCCACTCAAACATATTCCAGTCTTTGAACTCCACCCACTGTCTCTACACTTCTTCCTCATAGTCAATGTTTGCGAGGCCGTGCTCGGGAAGCGCATACACAGATTTGCTCTTTTTCTTCCTGTTTTCTGCTTTTGTCTGTGCAGGCTGTTGACTCCCTGAAAAGGACAGGTAGGCAGCGATGCTGTTCCTGACTCCGTAGCTCACCATGTTGTCACTGCAGCTTTCTGTGCTGACCAGTTGACTCCTGTTAGAGGAGACGAGACAAGAAATGAGAAACAGAGCACTTCTGCTGGAATGTCTACAATAAATTACAAGTATTGAATTGTGAGTATCATCTATTAAGGAATCTTGATTAACAGTTTCATACAACAACCAAGACATATCAAGTGAGGTAGATTTCAGTTACACAACAGTTTAGTTATATAACAGTATCTTTGTAGTACGAGTTATTTTCTACATTTTGGCATATGAGCCATGATTGGTTAACACAACCGAGTGTTGTTCACAAGTGTTGACACAGAAAAAGTAAACAGAAAACTAATCACTGAAAATAACAAAATGAATGGGAGACATGGTGTCAAATAAGCCACCATCTGTTACAATTATCACACTGTCATGCTTGCTGACTTTCGCCTCTGTCATACCTGTCTACTTTCTTCCAGTCAAAGTTGCATCTCATGACTACAGGTGGAGCGCCATTAGTTACATCTGCTGGAGGGATAGTGCCCGACAGACACGGGGAGGTTAATGCACAACATAGGCCATCTGCAAAATCTGCAAATAACAACAACAAAATAAAGTAAGGATAGGGGAAGTAAGAAAACAAGATTACCAAAAAACACAGAACATGTGGTGTATTGCATGATTTGCATGAAACATTCTCACACTCTACTGCTCAGGAAAACACACAAACTTTACTCATAAAGCAGTTTGGCTAGTCCATTTTTAACAACACTTTTCTCACTGTGTATGCACCAGTGGTCATTATCAAGAACACATATTGTATCTCACTTCCTGTTTTGTTCCAAAAATGTTCTGCGCACAGGAAATATACAAAGAGTCAAACACTGATAAGACATGCTTCTATTTTAAGAACAAGCAAGGTATTTTTAATGCTTCAGCACTCATATTAGCATGACTCTGTGTGCTTGTTTTTCTCTCTAAAATGTTGATGTTTGTTTCCTTTTTGTCTTTAAACCCTTGTGTGTTCGTGTTTCAACATGTTCATGAGTGTGTTTGTGTCCACACACCAGAGTAGTGGTTGATCATGTCTTCAAGGCACTGAAAAGTAAGGCGAGGGGAGATGTAGTACCAACTGTTATCCAGTCTGAAGATGCGATAGTGCTTTATGATCCTGTGCTTCACTGACAATGAATACAGACCTGGGGGTAATACACACACACACACACACACACACACACACACACACACACACACACACACACACACACACACACACACACACACACACACACACACACACACACAGATTAAAAAGAATACATTAATCATGACACCATGGTTTCCAAACCTAAAATTGATTGCTTAGTTCCACTCATACATTAAGAGCTATATCAACGCCAAACTTGACGTCTGCTTTCCTGCATGCTTCATCACTACATTTCTGCATTATAGGTTTAAAAAAGTTATCAATCAAATCGTGACTGGACATCGTTGTCATGGCACACACCACTTTCCAGTTATTTTTCATCCAGGTATAACATTTTTTGGACATTTTTGTAATAGCCTTAGTTTGCTAAGAATTAGATTGGATCATGGCAACATTTCAGCTTGTTTTTTTGGGGGGTTGTTTTGAGGTATTGTTTACCTGTGAGAATTTTTGCTCTTCAGTCCAAAAATCATGTAGTGACAGACAGTTAAAATCTGCATTCAAAGTCTGATCTGATACCAGCAATGAAAAAAATCCAACTTTAGACCATGAGGGTGTCAAAGTTTTTAAGTTATTTTCATGTGGCATGTGTTGTCTACTTTTAACTATGCTACACTGCAAAAAATCAAAACAAAGCAAGGGTATTTGTCTTATTTTAAGTAAAAAATGTTTTATTAGACTTAATACAAGCTACATTCACCGGACAAGTCCAGATAAACATCTTATTTCAAGTTAGAAAAAGCACGAAATAAGACCTGATTTGCTTGTATTAAGTAAAAACTTCTGTCAATGGGGTACAAAAAAGTACTTATTAGGTTCCTCAGTTTAAAACATTCTTATGTCAAGAAATTCAACTCTTCCTTCAAAAACCTTGACATGTACATTTTTCTAACTGCATTGGCTGATGATTTTACTCACTACGAGCAATACGGGTTTGGCTTGTAATATCTTGTAATAAGGTGTTTATCTGGACTTGTAGGGTTGATGTGGCTTATACTAAGGCTTATTTTTCTTTACTACAAATCTTAATGATGCTTAGTTTTGAGTTTTTACACTCCAGAATTATTCAAAATCCTCAGCACCTCTTATTTGTATCTTTTAAGAATTTATAAAATGCTCTCTTGATTTCTTTCTCTATTCTTTAACTCTGTTTTGTATCTGACAATCTAATGTCTCATCCCTCTCTCTTAATGTCATCCCGATCTCTCCATATTAAGTGACTGTTCAAAGAAAGACAGTTAACCAAAGTTAATAGAACTAATTGCAGACGTTGTCATATTTAAAGGTCCTCACCTCTCTCCTTGCTGCTCTCCCGCACCAAAAATGATCCGACTCTGTTCCCTGGCAGACAGAGCAGCTC
Organism: Notolabrus celidotus; assembly: GCF_009762535.1. Classification (NCBI taxonomy): domain Eukaryota; kingdom Metazoa; phylum Chordata; class Actinopteri; order Labriformes; family Labridae; genus Notolabrus; species Notolabrus celidotus. The sequence goes on along the minus strand of NC_048287.1, from coordinate 15,543,110 downwards.
CTCTGCCTTCTGCCTCTCCAAGCCTTCAAACAACCACCTGACACAACAAAAACATCCTGTAATGTAAAATACTTACTATCTTAAACCTAAAAACAGGATTGCATTCACACTGAAGAAAAAATGTCTAGACTTCAACATAAACAGCTCTAATGCACAGAACACCCCGTATCTTGTGAAACTGACATCTTATGTTACAGTTATCAGGAAAGAGAGGTCTTAGAGGAGTGGAAAAAGATGCCATTGATTATTTTTGCTGTTATCATTTCATTCCGATCAAACAAACCAAGTTGGTCAAACTTTAACCAGAGCTTCACTTTAATTTGACTTACCCGTGGTAAACTTTAGCCACATGGCTGTTTGGTATATAGTTCTCCTTTCCTGTTTGCAGTGAGCGGACTCTCCACCAGTACGCCTCCCTGATCGCCGAAAAAGGCAAAGAGGAATCAACAACTGACCTTTTTGTGTGACCACTTCTCTAAACTGAAACATCCAGATCATGAAGTTACAAAAGGCCTTTTTTTTGTGAAGTCTATTTCCTCATAGTTTTCAATTCAAAACTTCTGGTTATTTTATATCAAGAATAAATAAATTGTAGACATACTGGGCGACAACTTTGAGCTTCTCTCCCATCCTGTAGATGGGCTCGCTGATATCTGGAGAAGGGTAGTCCTGAAGCACCACCATCATGTCTTCCTCTGAAACTGGCAAGCATAAGATTTATAGAATTTGCAAACATAGGTGAACACTGATGTACAGGCATCATTATTTTAGAGCATATTTAGCTGATACCATCAGCTTGTTAACATAGCTTCATATATTTTAATATTCAATATTCTGTGTTTCAATGCTATGTGCAAGGATAATGCAAAAATGTGTCAGCGTAAACAACACTTTTTCTTTTTCAATGCATGACTGCTCTTTCTGATGCTTTTGCATTACCCCAAAAATACTCTAACACAAAACGAATTAAGTTATTTTAAAAAAATCGTAGTGAGATCTTACCTTTTGGAGAGCTTTCATGGTTGCTTGTGTCAGCCTTCTCTCTGGCGCTCACACCTCGCATCATGTTCCCCATCTTCCACATGAACCTTACCCCAGCCTGAAGTTATAAAAACAACAAATGTACTCTTCAAGTCCTCTAATTTTCCACCCATGTACTCATCTGTACTTTTTCCACACCACTGAACATCTCTGCTGCTTCACCACTGAGTTTGCAACTTCCTACAAGCTGACCATTGAACAATATCTGCTCTGTGCAAAATGGGGAAGCTGAGGGAAGATGCTATCAGCCTCAATTTTCCATTGCCCTGTTTACTGGCAGCCATCAATGACACTGAATATAAACTGTTTTCCATTAATGCAAAATCAGATTGATGGTTCAGGTTTTGATCATTTTCAAATACTTTAATTTCAACACATCCTGTGCCACACATTCTTAAATTACACAACAATGTTCACTTGATGGAAACACACCAATTCAGTCAATACAGAAACTATCTGCATTCGGTAGCAGAAGCTGTAGAGTAGAAGGAAACACTGACCTATGGGATCTGCTGCTCCTCTGCTGTGAAGGGATCAGGTGTTGTTAGAGAGACGACGACCCAAACAGGTCATGGCAGCAGCAGAGTCCGGTATTAGAAAGGTACCATGTTGAAAAGACTTCACAGCAGTATGACCTGTCACTGAGAGTGGCGACAGGCTGCTTCTGACAGCACACTCACTTCCTGTAATGAAATGAGGAAGAGGACAGAGTTAGTGCTGCTAACACACGTGAACACAGCCCTGTAGTTAGCAAAGGTGACTGTTTACTCTTTCTAGTGTTTTTAAGACTGTTGGTATTGCTTTGTGTCAATTATACTCTAGCCTAATTTTATGCCTGTAACTGGCAATAACTTGTGTTACATATATTATTGTATACTGCACTATTTTAGCTGTTATGTGGAAGGATATGTAAGATAGATGGCTGCTGAATAACTAGTCAGTCTATAAACAGAAAAGTAGCCAACTATTTTGATAGTGTATTTATAATTGTCATTTATTGAACAAAAATGGCAATATCTTCCATGTAAAAAATAATTTGATGTAGACTTTGTCTCTATAATTTACATATTTTACTGTTTGTAATGTAGGTCTGACAGCACAAGATACAGAAGAAATTACCCTGCAGTTTCACTAACCACATTTTATGGGTCATACAGTTCAATGCAAAAAGCAACATATTTGTTTAAGCATTTAAAAATAGAACCCGTCAACCAACATTTCTAAAATAGATAAATCCACCCATCATATATCTTGTCTGTTATAGCAAGGGGGAAAAAAGTAAAAAATGTATTTATTTTGTGACTCTTTTTTAGCTGGGGCCATATGCTAGACGAACGCCTCTATTGCATATGTTCTTGTGAAATTTACTGAACCTTTGAGGAGCTCTTCCCCCAAAATGTCATGCATGCTCATACACGGCCCTTACATTGTGAAGTTTTGGCAGATGAGGTGGTTGGTGGCCAGAGACTGGGACATGTGGGCAGGACATGACATCAAACGCATGCTATAATTACTACAGTGTATCTTTACAACATGATATGAGACAAAGCAACAGAGACTACAACAGACGTTATGATGATAGTTTAAGCAATTGCGTCAATGCTACCTGAAAACAGACGGGTGTGCAAACATCCTAACTGTTGAAATTGATTGTCCCTCTTCAACCTCTGATGTTTTTATTCTATTCTGATTTATGCTGCCCCTATGGGCTGCATGGTCTATTAATGTAAACATGATCACCTGTATCTGCTCCCTTAAAGAGAAACTAACCAAATATTTCTTACTGTGTTCTCCTATCTGCTTGCAGGCTACACAGAACATTTCCAGGAAGTGATGCCTGAAGTTTCTGCTTGCTGGAGGATGATAACTTCCTAATGTGACATCTTACTTGAAGTTATTGTTTCCTTGTTCTCTGTCTTACTGCTACTGACTGTGGCAACCCATGCCTATTTACTCAATACAAAGAGTGATGTGTATCTGTTCATCCAACTCCTGCAGCAAATGTAAATATTCCCCCAAAAAATATTATTTGAACATAAAAAATAACCAGTAGATTAACTGGAAGTTGGTGCTGTCTTTTGGTCAGCTGTTGCATTACAATGAAATTAAAAAAGCAATACAAGCACATTTTTCCCACCAGCCTTTTGTTACTGCAGCACATAAATTCAGCTATAAAGAGTCAGTATTCAGAGACCTCTTTCAAACCCTGGTAATTAAAGGTTGTGCATGTGGTTGTGCAACATGTAAACCATTTGTTTTATAAAGTACCAAAATGTAATTCCTCTTTCCATCATAAACAAATACAAAGTAAAAATGAAAAAATACACATGATTTATTGGAAGTGTGTGCACATACTTTACATATTCTGTAAAGTTGTTTTTAGTTGGCCAGCAGGAAGTGTGCATTTAACCAACTTTGATGTTAAGTGGGGCACACACAGACTGAGACAGCTGTGGTTTAAACAGCTGTGGTTTAAATGTAGCATCTCAGGATATTTCTGATTAAGCAGAGGCAAGTTCATTGACTGGCAAGAGGATGGTTTTTAAAGGTGTGAGTGTCAGCTATATACAAGATATTCAGATGAATGACAATAAAGTTGAGTTGAGTGAGTAGAGCAGAAAATCAGCTAATTTAGCTTGAACTATATGTATTTATAGAAAAAGGTTTGTTCAAAGCAAAGCTACACAATAGCTTTACCTTAGATTCATATAGGAAAAGACGAAATCCTGCCACCATAATTAACATACCTATGCAGAAAGAAACTGGTAATAAGTTGTTTACATCTGTAGCTGTGGTATTTTAACCTGGTTCTCTGAAACTGTCTGAGTTACTCTGGTGAGGTTTTAAATTTAGGAACCCAAAAGCATTCAGTGTCAAATCGCTCATCCTTTTTAGACATCACAACATAGTCTGTCTGAAATGTCTTTCTACAGATGGCTCTGTTAGATGTATCTTTCATGATATTGCTTTATATCCTTATTGTAGTGGACAACAAACCTGCTGCATATTTTTCTCTTGGTGATTTATTTTGGGTTTCTCAGGTTTCCCGAGAAAAATACCCTTAAATGCCCATACGCTTTCTGTCTCCCTACACACCCTGGAGTTCATTATTTATATGAAATATAACTTTTGTTTTGTAAAAACAGATGTCCATCAGTGATGACGCTCAACCCTTTTATAAGGTTAGATTGGGTATCTGAGGCCTCAGGTCATATTCTTGCTTACGTAAGAAAATTCTCCTGTGCCTCACTTCATTTTGAACTTGGATATTTTTTTTCCACATTACAATCTGGACTGAACTGATCCAGAGCTTAAGGCTTTTTTCCTCTGCTACTTTTCCTGTCTGAATGCAGAATTATGATGCAGAGCAAGAGATCAGCCTCTTTGTTAAATTACCTTCATACCCTTTGGAAACTTTCAAACAAGATAAATATGTGTTGTATTTCATAAGACCTGTGCACATCTGCTTTTTAATTGTTTGGCATTATCTGGAGGTAAGAAAGCACAGAGCAGAATTCTTGCTCTGTGTGAGAGGAGAAGGGTCACTTCTTAGAGATAAATATACCTTAAAAGAAGTGTTTTTTATACGTTACATTATGCCTACACTGAGGGGAAGCTTGGCAGCATTTGAGGCTCAAACTGAAACGTTGCTTTGCTGCTGCAGCTCGACGGGTGGAGGCTGGTGTCAGATGCCAGGCCTCTCAATGCTGTTGCTGCAAAGAAGGAAGGAGTCTTCATCAGCTTTTAGACGAAAATAAATACAAGGTCAACACGTAACTTGTGGTGATAGTGTAAAAAGCTCTATAGCTTGCATGTCAAGAATAGAGTTTGCAACATTCCTGCTGCCAGTTTGACTCATTTCCAGAAAGTTTAAATGTTGTTTTGCTTTTATTCTTGGTAGAATTGTAACAGCCAAAAACTTGTGCTTCTTTAACAATTCTTCAGTGAAGCAGGTCATTTAATTATTTCTAGTGTGGTTATTGAATGTGGTTATTTATGTTGCAGCATTAAAACAGTGACAAGCATTAAAAGAGGTGAAGTATAGTAAAACCCATGCAACAGTGGAAAGTTAAGAGTTTAATCGTATTTGACATAATAGGTTGGTTTTTTTTGCCAGTATTGAAGCTAACAGTGCTGTTGTTTAACTTTTGGATCATTTTCCCTCTGACTACACAGCTTTTTTTCTTGTGTTTTCCCTCCTCAGGCCGAGGCTCCTGTCACTGTCAGTGCCAGGGCCATGTGTGTCTTCGAATGAGTCACTATCATAACACAAACAGGTGAAGCTCAAACAGTGTGGCCGTCACTGCTGGACTACAGCTCAATGGATCCTTTGTTACATTGGATTGTGAATCTATTCCGAAGTTGTTGATGTAAATCACCTTTTTCTCAAATTGAATTAGAAAAGTGTTTATTAGCAGAGTTCACGAATAACAGCGTTGAGTGTAAGGTGTAGCCGAGGAAGAGGAAGAAAATAAACGTAAGTGGGTATTGTGCTGCCACACCATTACCATTAAAGATAAAGCATACATTACAGCATCATTTTTTGGATCCATGTCCATGTTTCTTTCTTCAACATGCCAATAAAAAGCAGTGCAGCAGGTGTTTGCAGGTGTCGCTCCGGCAAAGCTGAAATTTAACTGTCAGAAACTTTCCTCACATGGATACCTGCTGAAGAGAACTGCATGATTAATGTCAAGTGCACGCTCATAACACATGCTTAGTAAGTAAGGGTCCACTGATTTTTACTGATTTGAAAGCACTTTTTCTTGCCAGCACTCTCTTTCTCTGCCTCTTACAGAGGCATACAGACAGTTGCTTTCTGCCTGTGGTGGCTTACCAGCTGCCAGTGGCTGCTGTGTGTAGGAGGCTGCATGTGTTTAATCTTTTTCAAGGAGATGTGACTTCCACGCCCTCGGTCTTAAATTACAAAATTACTGACTGCTAGGAATTCCCATCATAATTTATTTGGTCTACGTGTCTAAATCAAGAGGCGCTCATGTAGCTTTAAGGATCTTTGGCAGAGAGAGAAAGCAAGAGGTGACTGCTGTTAAAATAAAGCTTTCTCCAGTTCCTCTTTTCCTAAAAACAATACACATTCCCCATGCTGAGACACTGTAGTTAGCCCTCATGTGGTCGTTGTGTTCTCTTACTGTAATGAGCAGTATCTATATACAGGCGCAAGGCTGACCAACTGGACCCAAAACCACAGGATTGACCAAAACGGGGCGGTCACATGTATGCAGCTGCAGTTTTTTAGCCTCAGATCTGTCCACAGAACTAGAGCCAGAAGTACATATATATAAAGGAGCCTAAATCCTCCAGCAGTTAGCCTGTAATCATTAATGTATCATGGTAACTGTATGTGGGTCACTTAGGCATCTGGAGCATCTTATCCACTAAAACCATCTGCACAAATCATCAGCCCTCCCTGCTTCTCACATCCATTAATACATTCCTCTAAGCTCTCTCATATATACCTCAGACTAATCCTCACATGAATGCCAGTAGATGTGCTATATTTATGTGCTTATTTAGTGATTAGCAATAATTATGATAACATAATATTTTGTCTCAGGGCACACTTCAGCAGAATAATTTTGGTGGTTTTCATGGCAGCATAATGGGATGAAATTGGATCAAGAAATGCAAGTCTGTGATTGCAAACCGCTTCATCATTACAGGAGAGAGAGTATGGTTGAAAAGTTGTCCTCTGCAAAAGCAACATTCCTTCAGTGGATCAACAACAACTTTCAGACCTGAAAACCTGAAAACCTTTCCAGACCTGAAACATTAATTCCAGTCTGCTGCAATAATGAGACCTGACTCAACGACATTTTTTCCAGCTTTGTAAAGGAAAATATTACTCACGAAAGTTACATCACCTCATTATGTGAGCCACGACCACCATTTACAAAGCCAGCAATAAGCCATGTGATGGCACTTAGTGAAGTGGAGGTATTTAAACGATCTGTGGTGGAACCTTTTGGCAAAATAACTCAATGAAGAAAGATGCTGTCATGAATAACAAAGGCACTGATGCCACTTTTCCTTCTTGTTTCACATACTGTCCCCAAATGAAATCACTCACTTTAACTTTTACAAATTCACTTTGTGGTCTTTTTTCTTCATAAATACCTATTAAATGTAAGTACAGTCTGTAATTAACTCTTTGTGTATGGCAAAGTCCAGAGTTACAACACGTTCAGTGATTTAAAGCACCATGCAGTCTGTGGCTGGTAATGCTTCAAATTGAATGTCATGGACACAAGCCTTGGGGTTAACATATTACACCCTCACTGTAATGTGAGACTATATCAATTTACAGGTAAATTTGACATTGTGCGTAGGGACATCAATTGAAGCCAAATCCCAACTCAAAACATATCTGTTCAAAACCGCCTACTCCGTCTGACTCCAATTGCACTGTCACATTTTAAGGTTTCTATTTTCTTACCACTTTGTTAGTTTATATGGTTTTCATTTTTAACTCTGATTTGGTTCCTTTAATGTAAATTCGTGTATGTATATATTTATATCTGTGCGGTGTCCTTGAGTGCCGAGAAAGGCGCCTTTAAATAAAATGTATTATTATTATATTATTATTAAACCAAAACACATAGGCCTACTGATAAACTTCAAGATTCCCCAAGTCGGTTTCAGAGTACAGATTCTTGTCTTCACATGAAGAGGAAACTCAGTCATGGAATGTTCGACCACTCTTGTGGAAGTGTTCATGACATTTTCTTTCACTGTTTCTCCTATGCTCTGTTAAAAAAGTACACACAGCATTGCAGGAGACACGTTTGTCAACGCAGCTGTCAATCAATGCGTTTTATCCTCTTTTTAGCCACAAATAACTCATCAAAACTAATTGCTCAAAAAATATCACTTGAACAAAAATTAGCATGATTAACCCTCCTGTTAAGTTGCGGGTCAAATTGACCCTTTTCTATTTTAGGCAATATAGGCCCTCCAAACCAACTGAAAGAGGAGTTGAGTTAATTTCTCAATCTCACTTCATAAAAAAAAACATTCAAAATGTAAAATAAATAAACAAAAATATATGCCATGTATCACTATTGTATTTATATCTAGGCTTTCCAATGCACAAAAGTTTGACATTAGTTTAAATGAAAAATGAGTGAGTTATCCTCATTGAACCATGATCTGCGAGAATTAAAGAACACCAATGTACTAAATCCTGAATTAAATGGTTAGTAATGGAGTTAAAAATTAGATTTAACAAAATGTGTTTTGGGATTTTTTGGGGTTCTGACACTATTGGATAATTGAATATGCCCCGGGTCAAACTGACCCAGGAACATTATTGCTGTTCCAGAGAAACAAACATTACAGGAGGGTTAAACTATTTTACAGAAACATGTAAGGACATGTAAAGAGAAATGTATTGATGTGTATTTTGATTTTAATGTTTGATCACTGTCCCGTCTGATAACATGGAGGCAGCTATCTTTAAGGACTGCACTATATCTAGTCAACAGAGAGAATACTTAATGTTTTGGCTTCAGTTTTGGGGAGCCATCATATCAGCATTTCTTTTAAATAGTGTATGGTTTTTAAGGGAGTGTTTGCTGAACACTGTGTGCCAAATCACCAGAACTGAAATCAATATTCTGACTCTTAGGCTCAATCCTGAACTCACCTCCAAAATCAGAGATGAACCTAAACTTCTTATAATGGAACATGGTTGCATTTTTCATTCTTACTACATAAAAGACTCGTAATCAGCTGTTCTTGCTGGCTAGTCCAGTAAGAAATGACTTATTTGTTTGGGAATTCTGTAGAGTGTTCCTTTAATTCTCTCAGACAAAGGGTCACTCAGGTTATTACAGGACAGAGTAACATCACACATTCATTAGTGGCTGAGGAGCAGTCTTGCTCTAATTGGGACATTAAACTAACAAGTCTCCCTGCAGTATTAAGGTGCACTGTGCAAAGCGGGAGAAAGTGATCCTAACATCATGGCGTCATCAAGCTTTGTTATCAGTGATTTCATGAGGCTCACCTTTGTATTCTGGCATCTCCACCCTCCATCTCCACCTCTGCATGCATGCTTACACATGCACATACAGAGGATAATGCCAGCCTTCACATCCAGAGTAGGGTAACTATCAGTTACTCTGCCAGCCAGCCCTGCCAAGCCCATAATGAGAGTCTACATCAATGGACACACTTGCTTTCTTCAGCGATCCAGATGGGAGTTAACTGTTTTATCACTGCATCATCATGTATTACCCCGTCATTACAGGCCGGTGAGCTATTTTCATGGTGCATGTTTTCACTGTGCACCTGTGAAACTACATCCACCCCCTACAAAAATGGGGGCACACCACTTATTTACGTTTCATGTAAATCCCCCCCAACCCAAAAGAAAAAAAAAAAACACAGAGCCTGATAGAGACTTTAATGCAGCTGTCAGCATTGCTGTAAGCATGTGTTTGCTCACTGGAAACATGTAATGAGTGATGTATAACTGTCAGGAATGTAATAACTCACCAGCTTGAGCAGATAATGTCATGTAGATGCCATGTTAGGTGATGGGCAAGGCAACTTTATTTGTATAGCGCATTTCATACATGAGGGCAACTCAATGTGCTTTACATTAAAACATTAAAAGCATTGGAAACATTCAGACAAGCATAAAAAACACAATTAAAATGACAAATATAATGAAAACATAGAAAAGAAAAGGAAAATTAGAAATATATTAAAGTACATTTAAAGTCAGTTAAATAAGCTAAGATAGGAAGGCAGTGGCAAATAAAAAAGACAGCTAACAGAGTTCAAGTAATGTTCATAAGAATGGCAAAAGTGCCATATTAACTACATCACAATGTATGAACAGAAATATTGTAATCACTGACAATGAGATTGTGAAAAACACACAGCCATTTTGCTGGCATTAGCAGGGCCATGATTGCTAATGTGGTAGGAAAAGTACATTTAAGCAGCTGTTACATAATAAAGGAAACACTGGATGTGTTTTTCCACTCACTTGGTGTCTAATTATTCAGCTTTTCTCCCTCTTGAGGCAATCATTTGCTTTATTACTTTCTGAGAAACAATCCACAATGGAACCGTGAAAATAAGTCCTAATTTATGGTCCGTTGCTTGTGAAGCTGTGACTGTGTTCTCTGGCTTACGAATATATATCATGGATTTGGCATGTCTGTGGAGAAAAGCTCAATATTAGGCACAATGGTGTGTTTGATGTGAGACAGAACACATTGAAATGCAATGAAATCATCCTTGCATACAGCTGGCAAGATTAAATGCTCCTTAATTTGTCAAATAAATGTCTATTAAAGAGAACATTTAAGCTTTCATGAGCTTAGCTGAACAGTCGGAGTATGAGGCTACTTCAAAAGAATGAGTAGCAAATACTCTTCTTATGAATAAAATAATTCATAAACACCTAAATAAACCATTAAAGATGATGAGACAATTTGCGACTACAGACTGACTTGGTTTGATTCTGAATGTTAGCTAATGCTAATGTCAGCTACAGTTATCAAATGTTTGCTAGTTACTCAAAATGCTTTTTCACTTACCTTCCTATTTTAGTTTGTACACTTAATGATTCATGTCCATGCATGCTCTTGTTATTCATTTGAGCACTTTATTTGATCCTGTAATTGGGTATTATGGCTACGTTTGCCAAGGTGAAAGCTTAGCTTGAAATGTTAGCATTTGAGTGAAGCCTGGTACTTCTGCATTGACCCCATGCTGTATGGATGGATATAATGGATAGTTGAGTCTTTCTTAATATCTCAGGTTGTAGTTGTTGTGCTGGACTGAGATGAAACAGGTGTGTGAGGAAATAGTGGGAACGGTGCTTATCTTCTCACTTCCCTTGATCAGCCCCATACCAAAAGCAGTATCATGATATAAGGAGTCGATATAAGGGGGAAAAAATATTTTAGCCCCAAGCCCTCTGTACCAGTAAAACACTCAATTTTCACTGCAAAACCTCTGATTTGTTATTGTAAGTGGGAGCGCAACCGCGTGTCTCGGTTTGTGTGTAAAAAGCAAATCAATGTGTGTAGTGCTCTCATATGCCCATCTTACTATCTCACTAACGCATCCCATCCGTAAAGTATACTGCGCTAATGGTGTATGACTTTAGACCATATTTTTGTTGGTCTGAGGAGCAGACACTATCTGCTTCCTCACATGTCACCTTTGTTCCTGACCATACCTCTTTTTAATGCAGACACACACCAAAGTTCACTTTCTATTTACACAATGTGTAAAAAGTCACAAGTCTGGTTGAAAATAACAATGACACTTGTGCTGCTTGCCAAAATGCTTTGCGCCAGGCGTACAATATGGCCATGGGGTTTTAATGGTTGTACAAGTGATTTAATTTATATGACTCCATACCATGTGATCATGGTCTGAGCATCAAATTAAAATGAAATGAATGAAAATGAAACGCAAAACAACTTTCCATTTCTGTGTTTCTGTGAGGGCTTTAATGCTGCCTGGAGTTCCCTCTTAATTTGTAACCATCACCAAGTATGTGTAATGTGATTCCTGTCATTTCTATCGTTCCTGACATTCCTTCCTGATGTTTTTAACTTTGGAATTCACCTTGTCATCTGAGTTCAGGAACTGAGCAACATTCCCAAAAATCCTTCATTGAAGTCCAGGACAGGTTGATTTTCAGCACTCTTTCTGTTAACAAAAATTGGTTTTCTCTTAGCCTAGTCACTCAAGTATTCATTTAATCTTAAGTATTTAGAGCCAATATACCAACCAAATTCTTATTTTGTCAAGTTTTATGAGACTGCATTTGTACAAACAATTAAGTGTTTTTCGTGGCAGAGGCTCCACACCCTGACTGGAACAATTTGTGACTATAATACAGGAAACACTTGAGGCCCCACTTCACCTGTCAGCAGTCACGTGCAGTGAGGAGAAAATGATCCCAGGTCATAACAATATAACTGACTTAGTGTGTAGCTATTAACTGCTAGCAGGAACATATTTCATGGTCCAGTTCAGATGCTACTGAAGAGACGTCCACTCTGTGCAGGCTGTGTTTCATCCTACTGTGTAATTGGCCCTCATTTACTCCCATTACAGACCTCACAGTGCAGCAAAGGTCAAGGAAAAAAGAGACTGGAGCTATCAGGCATGATTGCTGACATCTTTGCAGTCTTCTATGGAGATGGTTTAAGGCATAAAAGGAAGCCCTGCCATGCTGTTTCACTTTAAAAACTGGTGCCTGCAGGTTTACAAAAAAAGACAGACATTTAAAGTGTGGCCAGCGCTGTGGTTGGCTCTCTAGGGATGTTCTCGACTTTAAATCCTGTTTACAGCTTCACTTCACTCTAAAAGAATACCTAGAGTCCCAACAGCTCCAAGGTTTACCCTAACCTCTTGAATTTCTCTGCAGATGGGGTAGATAAGGCAACCTGGGTTCTGATCCCAATCTTTTCCCTCTTCTGCTTCAACTTTTGCTTAAGATGATGCATCAGATTCTTTGAGCCCTTTTAAAATTACAAATACACTTTAAAAAGCACAACCATACAAACTTCGGTTTGGAGGAAATTTCTAATCACTGACTTGAAGAATCTGAAGGTGACAATGATTCATGTATGTTAAGAGGATTAGCTGCCAATGCTTCAGAAAGCTATTCGAGCCTGAGAGTGCCTCAGAGTCACTCAGCCCCGTCAGTCATCTGGATCCAGAAAGATTGAGATAAACAGCTGCTGAAAAGCTTCAGCAGGGACCTGATCTCTGTTCTGTGTAACCAAAAGCCACATAGCACCTTGGGCCAATTCTTTGCTGCAAATGGAAGCTTTTTAAAAGTCAGACATGCTGAGGTGAGGCCTTAAGAGATAGCTGGTCAGCTGGGATAAACATGTTAAAACAACAAATTCCTACAGCAGGATGGATGCACTCGAGAAATGCCAGAGCCTTAACAAATCAGCGATTCACAACAATGAAATCCAAAAGCAGTGCAATGTTTGTGTTTTTTTAACGTACAATTCAATGTCTTCACAAGCTAAAAGGAACTGAAGCCAGTGTTTGGTTTGAATTGCAGCCAAAGCCACACTGAGCTGAAATGTATAAGCCTCACAGGGCTGCTTATTGTTGACCCACTCTTGTATGCTTCTACAGAAAGCTTTGTTAAAAGTTTTAATCTTGAGCACAATGCGAGATCTGACAGCATCTTAAATCCCCTGCTTTGTGTACATGCCATCTCTTGTTGGCCAAAAGCCTAACAAATGGACAAAGCAGCACAAGAGCTCAATGCAGGCACAGCGTGTTTAAGGCAGACAAAAAGCTCCAAAACATGTGCACTAAAGGTGACTGCAAACTTAGTGTGTGTAAATGGCACATACTTCAAGTACATATCTTCTGACTCTAGCAAAGTACCAGCATGTTCATAATCTTGGCATGTCTGAGCCTGGACTGACATCTCAGGTCATGGCTGGTGTGAAATAAGAAATGGCAGCTTAAGTTGTGTGGACACCAAAAAAATCATCTACACACAGGTGTTAAAATTTTGATGGCATGAAACCCAACACAATGATATAGTCTTTAAAACTATGTCCTGCTGTCACATCTATACCTTCTCATCTGTTATGTTTCTAAGGCTTTAGTGAACCATGATAAAGAAAAATGCTGAGAAGTGAAGAAGCTAGGATTTAATATTTCACTTTAAATAAAAAAATGGGTGAAATTGTCGGAAAAAAACCCATTCTAATACGTGGAACCTGCAGCTTTTTTGCAAAGAAATGTAACAAAACAACAAAATAAGAAAATCCAAAACACATGGGATGAAAAAACTGCAACCTTAATCCTCAAGGTTCCATTAAGTTTGACTAGTATTATCCTGATTTATCTGTTATTGTCAAGTTGGCCTGCAATAGGCAGCTGAAGTATGAGAGCAGGTCTTTGATAGGAAAAGGAAATGTCTGACAAAAAATTCTCAATAAAGTTATAAATCTAGCCCAGCTGAGTCAGCCAGTGGAAATAAACTGCTAAATCACTTTCATCCAAAACAAACTACTTTGCAATTTTTCAACTCTGGTGTGTATATGTATGGGAATACCAGCATGCAATTGCACATACAGTAATTGAGTGGGTACTTCTATAACACACCTTTTTTTCATACAAAGACTTTTGTACAAACTAGAGCTGACAGTGTTGGACCTTAAACCAAAGTTGTATTTGGCCGAGCCATGGCATACTTAATGTTTGCATGCTGTGATGGGATTTTCCATCTAAAAACAAACAGAAACTTGATTTCTATATAAACATCTCAAGAACATCTTAGATGTAACTGCAATGAAAGTGGGGAAGGATTTATGAAGTTTTGCAGTCTGTCAGAGGAATAATACAACAGCTATTTATGTACTCCGGTATTAATTTTATTCCCTGCTAATGGAACATGTTGAGAGTATTTAAGCAATAAATCAAAAGTTTAAAGAGCGTATTAAATGGCAGTATTGTTATGAGCTTAGCTTTATAGAAATGGTACCTGTGGGCCAACAAACTAGCAGGTTTATATCCATGAATTATGCAGTATAAAGCAAAAAACATTGTAAGCAAATGCCTGAGCTACATGAAGACTTGCTCTCTATTAAACTGCTTTGAGTTCATGTAGGTTTTTTTCAATATATGAATCCCAGAAAATGTTTCCCTCAGTCCATGAGTCTCAAACCAGAGCTATATAAAGTCAGTATAATTACTGGACTGGTCTGAGCACAGCCTGCCATGCCCATTCTCTGTCGCACACACAAACAAGCAAGACATTCATATAGTTTCAGCGCACAAGGTTGTGTATGGTTCAAACAGTTCAGTCAAGTTTAAAAATTAGCATAACATTTGGGGTATAGATGCTAACATATGTGTTTGCTCAAGATTAGGTGCTACTTTCCGAACATTAAAAGCATGTCCAGCAGTTAGCTTATCTTAGCATACAGACTAGAAATATGGAAACAGCTAGCCTGGCTTTGTCCATGGTAACAGAAAGCTCAGTTTGCCTGTTTGTGTCAAGTTGTATTTAATGGGATAGCTGTTTCATTGTGTCCAATTTATGCTAAGCTAAGCTAACTATTTATGTTGACTGTATAGATACTTGTATGATATTGCTCCTCTCATTTTACTGTTAGCAAGGCAATAAAAACAGCTGTCAAATAGTAAGTGTATGCTAAGCTAAGCTAAGCTAACTCTTAAAGTTTCTTGTACAGACATGAACAGAACTTTTATAATGGAATGTCTGTCACATTTATCTCCTGTTGTTTTTGCTTGAATGATTCTTGCTAATTAAAGACTCATTGTTGTAATCTTAGTGAATTACTGCTCTTGACTTTAAGCTACTCTTTAACTGTACAGTCATACAGGAAGACTGTTCAGATCATGAGCTATTTCAAGCAGCAGAAAAAAACCACTGCTGTCAGTGCTGTCTATTATGAGGCTGTACAGCAGTGATGTGATGTTAAGAACATTTTCCCACACTGGTGCTCTGCCCTCAATGAATTTTTTTATGTATCACCTCAGCAGTTTTTGGTCGCCTCAAGGTGTTGTATTCTCCCAGTCAAAGGAGGATTACTGACTCCACTTGACTTTGAAGCTCAAACATTTCCAAAACACGCTCTGACACCAAGGCTTCTGTGTGAGTTGAGGGGATTTTAATGAGGGGATTTTCAGTTTGACCAGCGATGCAAGACTCAAGTCATAGATGGTTGGTTCCCTTAATCAGGCCATCTATCACACTTCTATACCTGGAGCGCCTCACTGGCTCCTTCACTTTTTGTAGCAGCTAATATGAATGATGGGTGAAACACAAAGACATTGTTACCATCTTTCTACACAATACATGCTGGGATAACATCATCATATCACCATGAGTTTGACATTTTAGAGAATAGGCTTCCTTACAGAAGCCCTATGTGGAAATGCATCCATACATTTTATTTTACTCTGTTTTTGTAATAATAATGATTAGTTTGAAATGTTTTTGTGGAATCTTCCCAGAGTTGCAAGTGCAAAAAAAGAAACTGAAATGTGGGCTTGAGCGTGCTTGGAGGTCCAAGCAGGTAGATTTGTTGCATTTAGACAGAATCTAGTTGTAGCTAGTCTTTATACTATGAGCTTATTGCTTGCTAGTGTTGGCATGACAGAGTAACAATCTCTTCATCTAAATGTTGTCAGGAAAGTTCATCAGTGAACTCCGTACACATAGGCTATCCTTCTGCTCTAACCTTATACCCTGAATTCAACTCAGCCTATCAAACCCTGTCCTGTGCATTTCCGTACAAAGCAGTAATTGCCTCAGACCTGGCTCCCTCACGAAAATTTTCTGCAAAAGGAGCCACGACAGACACATGGAAAACACAAACAAATCGGCATGCAGCACCGCTTCTATTGACATCACCTAATGAAGTCCATGTAAAGTTTAATGTTGACACCATCTACCAGCATGGCTGCAGACTAGAAAATGTAGAACACATACTGACCTGAGCATGAACGATACCATCTGGGTTTTGAGAAGTCTCTGTCTGTATCGTTTCAGTGGAGGTTGGCAAGACCTTAGGTGTGACAAGTAGAGAAAGGTTGGAGGATTCAAGAAAGAAGCAAGGAGACTGACTGAGGAAGTGAGTATAGCTCAGGAATATTCAAATGTATTTGTGCGGCACCAAATCGCAAAAAATGTATATCATAACACTTTTAGTAAACTGCAGGTTGAGAAGGTAATACTACTTTGAGCTACCAAACATAAATCTATTATAATCAATTTGGCAACAGAGGCATGGAAATCAGAAAACACGAGTAGAATCAGGCTCATTGGTGAACAACCATCTGCCGTGTCTGGATGAGCAAAGAAGGTGGGTGAGAGTAAGAGGAAGAAAACGAGGGATGAAAAGAGAGTAACTAACATACAGAAAGACAGATGGGACGCAGCAACAAAAATAACAACAGATAGTTCAGACTGATAGTAAAACTCTGGGAATATAATAATGAAGATTTGTTTAAAATATCGCAATAAATAAAAATGTTTGTTTGAGGTATTTTGCATTATACCTCTTATAGATACTGAGCTAAACTCAGAAGATAGAAATGATTTGGGGTTCAGAGATAGAGAGGAACAGATGGAAAGAGAGAGAGAGAGAGAGAGAGAGAGAGAGAGAGAGAGAGAGAGAGAGAGAGAGAGAGAGAGAGTGTAGCTACATTGTGAAGTGTTCGGGTCATCCCGGTCACGCTGTGAAAGCAGCTCTGCTCAGATCTCAGATCAGCTCAGAGGCTGACAGATCTCTGACAGGGAGAAGAGCTCTGCCTGTAAATAATAGGGGTTCAGACCTGGGGCATCCTGCTCCTTTCCAAAGTGCTCATTTCTCATCTATCACTCTCTCTGTCTCTCTCAATCTGTTGCCTGGGGCGTCTAATCCTTCCAGAGTTTAGGTATTTTCATCCGAAGACTGGTGACAAGAGAATTCCCACATATCTGGAATAAAACACATTTTCCATATGGTTCAGTAGCAGCATACAGCGGAATTTCTCTGGCTGTCGCCTGTTTTGTGTCAAAAGACAAAAATTCTGATTTCCAGGAAATGAAAGGAAAGGAAAGCAAAGAAGCAGACTTCGAGATAGATGACATCATTGATTCAAACCAAACATCTGTGGGCCAGACACAGACCCAGACTTTAAATAGTTACTGTAGGTAGGAGGTAGGCAACCTGTGCTGTATATTTATTCACTCCTTAAATAAGCAAATGTTCATTTCAAGAATTGTGTGTGAAGTTCAGGTCATTCTCGAAGGGGCTGCACTGTAGTTATGAGGTGGATGAAGTGTGACTTTAAAGTGTGAAAAGAGAAACTTAGATCAGATGAGGTGCGATAAGATGAGATGCTGTACAGAGAAACAACAGTGACTCTTAAATGCTTTAGTGAAGAGTAAAAATGTCATAACCTGTGGCTTATTCAGTAATGCATTACAGAGACATCTAAACTGCTGTGCAACTCATGTGTCTGACCAAAATGAAGCCCACTGTGACAATGTGACATAAATTGCTGTTTGAATGTGCAAATATGAATTTCTTGTATCAGATTATGTCTTTTTTTAATAGTCTTTTTCCACATTTTATGGAAAATATTATTATATTTCTCATTTTAATTGTGCTCTTTCATGCTTGTCTGAATGTTTCCAATGCTTTTAATGTTTCAATGTAAAGCACATTGAGTTGCCCTGTGTATGAAATGCGCTATACAAATAAAGTTGCCTTACCTTGCCTTACCCTGTCATAGTCTACATTACCACTTAGAGGCCCATATGTATTTAACTTTTTGGAAGTTATGGTTACACCAATTCCAGGCTTTTCCCTGTAAAATATAGTACAAAATAGACACTTGATTTGAGTTTAAATGAATAGAACTATCTTGGTTTTGTGTCCTAACCTGTTTGTGTTCATATTTGGGTAACAGGGCTTACGTGTTGCATAATAAATACGGTTATTTTTGGCTGATAATATGCACAGATAACGTGATTAAAGGTTCCTGATCATCTGCATGCATTTACTGTCATCAATGTCTCGCCATATCAGCCTATTTGCCTGAATCAACAGACAGTTAAGAGGTCAGGACATGGTGACCTCGCAAGGAGACCAAGGAGAACTTCTTGTCAATTAAATTGAAACTAGGTTGATGTTTCCAGACCAAGCCAACTTCAAAACTGCCGTAGCCTAGGGTAGATGTAAACACAGCTCTTAGTCAGCTCAAGAATCATGTTAGCTTTGTTTTTTACTCTTTTGCACAGAATGGTGACTCAATACTAACTCCCATTGCTTGCACCATTATGCGTGAATGCACTATGTGAAATCTGTTTTAGGAGACTTAAAATACCTCATGACAGTAAGGAAGAAGGACCTCTGCATGCCCCAGAGTGCGGGTTTGCAGACACGCCCTAGCCACCAGGACTCTCCGGGGAAGAGGAGGAGGAGGATCGGGTGAAAGTGGAGCGGGAGGGAAAGGGAAGAAACCTTCCCCTCTCTGTAAGAAGTATGCGGGGTTTGTCCTTTCAGACCTTACGTCAGCCGGGACATAAACGGGCTGTCAGTCGCGGTGCTGCAGACACAGACAGAGGTGGTGGAGTACAGGACGATGACAGACACGGCACGAGGAGGATGTAGCACACCTGCGGGGGGCTACGTGACCAGCGTTTAACGCGGGACTCTTTCCGGATTCAATGCATTTGCACTTTCACACCAGTGATGAGTTGGCTCCTGTTGTGGATTCTAACTGCAGGCGGGATTCAACAGGTTGGATGGAGGATTTATTTTTTATGTATACGACCAAAAAAAGACGATTTCCGTTAAATGTGCATGGGGAATGAAGGGGAGGAAATTAAAATTGACATTTATGATGTGTGGGATGTTGTCAGTGTCCCTTTTGCATCATAAAAAGTTCCTATAAATGTTAAAAGGGGGCTTGTAGAACTTGACGGTACTTTTCTTTTCTTTTTTAATTTCCCCTGTCAATGAATAGAGCTGTGGTATTTTCATGCATGTTAGGTATTAACCCTAATTGATGAGTTTGGTATGCTTGATATTTATAGTTATGATTTAAATTTGACGTCATCATCAAACGCAGACTCGGGTATTTTTCTATCTGTTGTTGTTCAGTCATTGTTAGCCTCCTGTTTGCATCCTTCCACGTATGATAGTCTCTCCACTGTCACATACAAAGTTATCTTTATCCTCATAAAGTGACAAAATGCTGACTGACTATGGAGATATTCCCTGACTTGGGACACAGGGTTGCATATTCAGATAGACTGACCGACACGAACCGCATCATTTTCTCTTGGAGTAGCTGGAGAAAAGTTGAATTTGTCATGTATAATTCTTCAATGTGAGATGATAGCAGCTTCCTCACTTCAGGCTCTTGTTCCAACATTTGTTGCGCTTCAGTGCTACCTAGTGGTTTTAGAAGAAACTGCGTTTAGATGGCTTTATTATTATTTTCTTAAAATACACAGCCCAATGTATTTCCAGCAGACCACCATCATATTTCTACGGCTTCTTTAATATTTGAACAGACTAAAAAGGCTTTTTACAACAAGAGAAAACTATTTGGAATAATACTCATGTATAAAATCATCTTCACTCTGTTAAAAGATTACATAGTTGCTGTTATAATCATGGCTGATAAGTGATGTGATGTAGTCCATTGCCTTCTTTTCCAATTTCATATCATAGCTTAAATGAACAGCATGTTTCAAATATTAAATTACACAAGCTTTGAGGTGAGGTTAAGAAAACAATTCCTTGTTGACTGTTGTTGCTTTGACCTACCGACATTTGAAAAAAACAACAATCTATTGTTCCAAAGGTTTTCCCATTCCCTGAGGGTCATTTTGTCCATCCCTGCTCTCACATCAGAGGATCTAAACAAATGACATGAGAACAGATCCAACCAGCAGCACTCTATGTCATCCCACACAACAGAAAACACTATTAAGTGACCTCAATCAAAACATGTAAGCTGTTTGAGGTCATTCCAAGAGATGAGGATGTTGAAAGGGTGACTCACAAATATTTTAATTTAAATCTCTATAACATTTTGAGTTCACCTGAGTATTCGAGGGTCATTCTTTACTTGCAGACATGCTCAGGTTCTAAAATATCTGTTTCTGTAATTCATTTAGTGCTCTGCAATTTCTGTACAATGTTGAAATCCTTTCAAAATGAAATCATTCTGAATTGGGCCGGTATAATCTTCGCCTCTGTAAATTAGCCTGATAGCTGCAAGCTAAATTAACTCTTTTGAAGAATGGTTAAGTGGCACTGCTGTTATTGCAACTTATTCATGTACATTAGCTCTCAGCAGTGTGCCCAGTAGCCATTGATACAGTCTTAATGTCATTTAAGTGCAGGGAAAGGGCTCAGGGATGTAACATATAGGCTACATAAGGCTTTCATAAGATGATTAAGCAGGTTTACTCTCAATTAAATGCAGATTATGTGTGCATGCACGTACATTAGTGTGTGTGTGTGTGTGTGTGTGTGTGTGTGTGTGTGTGTGTGTGTGTGTAGGTGCGCGTGTGCGTGTGTGTGTGTGTGTGTGTGTGTGTGTGTGTGCATGCATATCATGGATCAGAAGCTACTCAGGATTGTAGCTCCTTGCTGTTTTAAAGTTACTGTCATGATTTGAGTATAAGGACTGGTACGTATGTCCACTGAGGTTGACTTTGCCTCCTTTTAATACTGTGACAATTATGAGGGACATTATTTCTTATAAATAGGCCCCTCATGATTTTATCTTTATTTAATTCAAGTTCAATAAAAATGGACATCCTTAGCATTTCCGCCAAGGAGGAATAGCTTTGTCTGAGAAGATTTGCTGCAAATACATAAATTGAATTTGACTGGACAATAATCATCTGGCATTTTAACAAGCACACCCTGTTCTCAAAACAAGCAGAATTTAATTTCCACTCTGAACATTGGTATTTGTTGTCAGGAAAAAAAAATCTCCAATGGGACTTGTTCATCCTCTGTCCAAAGCTAACCTCAGAGCGCCAGGTTGCTAATGTGGCCCATGTGTCCTGTTTCATGGAGAACATCTGCGTTTAAGAGCTGTTGCACTCTTAACAGTGCGATCTGTCTCTTTACAGAGAGAGTCAAACACACTGAGGGAGGGAGCTATGAATAACTTTCATTGGCAGGATTTTGTAACAGTTCAGCACAGTCAGTTGTAGATTATAAACATGATGATGGAACGCTTCCAGAGTGATAAACACAAGACTTGACATTATTGATTTAATGAGATTAACTCGCTGGGTGTTTCATTCATTTTTACATCCTTATTTAATTTATTGCACAACATGACTAGATGTTTGCAGGCTGCCATATATTTTGCCCACGCAGGCATATAAGAAGTGTGTGAGACAGGCTTAGAAGAGAGTGCTGCCTCTGAAAGAATTATGGTGCAGCATATTGCCTCCGCACAGGGGGTTAAAAACCTTTTGTTTAATAAAAGACAGATTTATTTATTTAACACAAACATGAAAACTAAACTTACTCCTACTTTATGCACTAATCTAATGCTGTATTTTCAATGCATTAAAGGTAAAACAAAAATCACAGTTTTTCATTATAAAAAAGCTACAAATGTGCTACAGTAATCTGCTTTTTTTTTAATAAAGTTGTTTCTTTAAGTCTTCATTTGTCCAATTGCCTTTCTCCAGGCCTACTCCCAGAATTCCACTGCCATGCCGCCTGCCACAGCCGTCACAACCACAGCTGTGGACTTCTTCAACAGGACACAGTACTGCAAGTGGCCATGCGAGTGTCCAAAGGCCGTCCGCACCTGTCCTCCGGGCGTGAGCCTCCTCATGGATGGCTGCGACTGCTGCAAGACCTGTGCCCGACAGGTGGGTGAGGTGTGCAACGAGGCGGATACCTGCGACTACCACAAGGGACTGTATTGTGACTACAGCTCGGACAAGCCTAGGTACGAAAAAGGAGTGTGTGCATGTAAGTGTCACTCAACCGAAACAAACTACAGTTTTCACACAGCAGGGACTTTTTTTTTGTGTTGTGGTTAACTTCAATGTCCGGGAGAAGTAATATGTACCCCAATTAAACAAAACATTCATGCTTCTTTATGCTGCCTGCTAAAAAACAAAGTGGTTTTTGTATGCTTTGTGGTTTTAACATTTTGGAGATAATGTCAGAAATATTGATATGCCCAAATGATTGCTACTATTCTTATGCAGTATTTGACATTTTAGAACAATGTACTCCCTAAATCTACTTAAGCATATTTTTCACCACATTAAGTTCTTTTAATTTCACATTAATGTATGGTCAGAGTTGTGTCAGACAATGTGACAACGCTACAGATCTTTAAACAGATCTGTTTAGTTTTTATTGTTGTGCCTAGTTTCTAGCATAAGTAATCACCCCCCCTTGACCATTCACATGAAGTACACTATGTCATTTTACATTTGCAAATCACAATGATCTTACTGGGGTTGTATGTAATGGACAAACAAGCCATACATTTCTAGTATAAGGGGCTGTTCTCGGCTGTGAAGCAACATCTTAAATAAAGTGCAACAAATGTTTGTCCAAGAGGTGTTTGCTCTTCGGATTGGTTAAATGGATAAAAGCCCCCAAAAGCCTTCTGAAATTCTAAGTAATAACACTTTTAAATGTGGAAAAAGTCTGCAAAGGAGGGGAATATTTCTATAATACTCTGTATTTAACATTTTTCTGTCTTCATCTTTATTTAGATTCAGTTAATTTCATAAGAAAACATTAGCGCAGTGTTAGTGTTTGCATTTTTTTTACTTACATGTGCCTGCTTGTTGCTCCTCTCTGTCAGATATGGTGGGAACGGGCTGCGAGCATGATGGAGTGATCTACCGTAACGGGCAGAGCTTCAGTCCCAGCTGTAAATACCAGTGTGTGTGTGTGAACGGTGCCATCGGCTGTGTGTCCCTGTGCACAGAGTCCCAGCCTCCGCGGGTGTGGTGCCAAACCCCGCGGAGGGTCAAAGTCCGAGGACAGTGCTGTGAGCAATGGATCTGTGATGAACCCAAAAGAGGACGCAAGACAGCACCACGGCATGCAGTAGAAGGTGGGATGCTTCGGTATACTGTTTACATTTGGAGGGTTTTGTTTATTGTGTTGCTTCTGGAGGTTGGACTTCATCTTGCCAACTCTCCTTTCATTCTTTCCATTTTTCTAAAAGCACTGACAAATCTCCTCATTTCCTCTCAGCCCACTGATATGCAGCCTGGTTCACGGTTGAGTTTGAAAACATCAGACGAGTTAAATCCAAGAGAATGCGAAAGTATTGAAGTAGAAGGGAAAAACGATGATTTAGACTCCCAAAACAACTGATAACTTACTCTAAATGCACACAAAGTGAAGTAGCTGCTCTGTAACGTGAATTTTCACAAAATAATGTCGCAAATAATGCTTCTTTGAGAATCTCCAGTTTCAGTCAGGTTGAAATATGTTAAGTCAGTGGATCTACATGAACCGCATGACCCTAAGTGTAAAATTGCGGATCAAAGAGTCCTTATTTGAACAGGTCAATTGTACACATGGAGAAGTCCAAACAATCAGTATTCAAATGAATATCCCATATGGCCCTTTTGTATAAATATGTCCAATCTAGTTTTAACCTTTTGAGTATTTCTGATGACAAAGAAGACCTTATAATTTTTCAATCCATTGATGATATTAGATTTAATAGGTAGAGTGCTGCTGTTACAGCTGTGTTTGATTTTGGCAGTCTGTAGCTGTGTAGTGATGTGAGGACAGATTGTTATCCTTGAGGGTCATGAGGTTTGGGTGTGTGCACATGTGTGTTCAGAGACAGACCAATCCTTTCCTGTGCAAGCTCTCACACTGTTTCTGGGTCATGTCCAGTTTCTAGTCATTTAGTGTAGCAGTACTGTGGAGGAAATAACGGGAGAGGAGATGTCTCTGTTTTGTGTAAGGATGGAGATCAGGTTCAGATTACAGCTCAAATACAGTGTAAAGATTTGGATTACACACAGAAACCACTGAAGGGTTGTGGATTATTTTATGAAATAAATACAAATGAACAAACTGTCTCTGGTTGTTCCTCGATTTAAAACAGTGAAAGGGGACAAAGGAAGTCCAAACTGATCCTATTACCAGCAATTGGATTACAGCCTTTTAAGAGGTAGTATTATGAAATATTGTGCATAAGAGATACAGTTTCTTTTCCATCCTTTAACACCCTTTTTTGCACAATGTCTTCTATAAATTGGACCACAATTGTGTTTATTTGAATATTTAAAGCCGTTAAAGTAAGACATGATTTTATTTACCTTTCTTCTCTATGTTGCTGCAGCTTCCCCAGCCGAGACCAGGAGCTGGCACAAGAACTGCATTACCCAGACTACCTCATGGAGCCCCTGCTCAAAGACATGCGGCCGTGGTCTGTCCCTGAGGATTTCTAACGCTAACGACCAATGTGAGCTCATCAAAGAGTCTCGCCTCTGCAACCTGCGGCCCTGTGAGATCGACATTACCAAACATATCAAGGTAGCTATTTAGTTTAATGATCAACCAACATGAAAACCAAGATCAAAAAGGTTCCCTGATTTATTTATTTTCCTACTTTCTTCCTTCATCAGCCAGGGAAGAAATGTCTGAACATCTACAGGGAAGATCAGCCCTCAAACCTCACCATCTCTGGCTGCACCAGCAAGAAGCAATACAGACCAAAGTACTGCGGCGTCTGCATGGATGAGCGCTGCTGCATCCCCTACAAGTCCAAAACCATTGACGTAGACTTTGAGTGTCCTAACGGGTCTGGGTTCACCTGGAAGATGCTATGGGTCCAGGCCTGCTTCTGCAACCTCAGCTGTAAAAACCCCAATGACATCTTTGCCGAGCTGGAGAGCTACTACGGTTACCCAGAAGTCATGAACTAACAGGTTTCAATCAGGCTCTCTGCCTCCTTCCAGACTTTTCTTGACCTATTTTTCCTCTGCGATGTTTTTAGATTGTAAATGGTGTGTTAAGGGAATTTCTTATCGTCTTTTTTTCCTATTGGAAAAATCTGTAAATATAAAATGTAAATGTATCCCAAGAATGGATTCATAAGCATGTTTTGCTTTTGATAAATATTTGAAGAACTGCTTTGCACATGAAAAAAAACATAAGTGGCAGTGTGATATATTGAAGGCCTTATTTATTTATGGAGCTTTTTGCATATGTGGATGCATACACATCCACCAAAAATTGTCTGTCTTTAAAATCACGAGTTGATAATAATGCTTTCTGTAAATATTGTCCTTTAAGAGTCATGAAATTGACTGTAATAAATGTTCCAAAGGTAAAAATGGACTAAAAATACCAAAGATAAAGCCTTATTTTAGGACCACATATTTCAATATGCAATAAAGACATCATGAGGGAAGATCAGTTACAAGTTTTTTATTGTCATTTTTTTAATAAATACAAACAACTGTTATGTCACTTTAATGCTTTTCTACAGCATTAGACGGTGGTGAATTGCATCTTTACAAAGCCATGTAGGTCCTCTACAAAGCAAACTGTTGCTGTAGTGCAATTAAAATACAGGAGCAGAAGGTGTCAGGTAAGTTTCTACAGCTAGCCTCATGTTAATATGGAGCAATCACATTGCTCACCTAAAAGACCCATGACTACATGGGAGCATCACACCGACAGTGAACAATTCCGTGGCACATCTTTGTTCCTTTGTGCTTGATTGCATAGAAATCATTATCATAAAAAAGTTTTTGTCTGAAGCCATGATCCTTTAATAAAGCATAGGATGTTTAAGATTTGAAGTTGCATTTCAGGATGGGTTTCGATTCATGAAAAAGCGTACAGTCTCATTGGAATGTTGTAAAAAATTATCATTTGATTCCTGAAAAGTTTTAGGAGTCCACCAGTGAAGAGTGGGCTGTTAAAATAACAGGGAATGTTTTGGATAATGGACATTGGCAGAGTGAAACAGTGTTATTTTCTGTACATGATATACATGAAGTCTGTCCCTTAATTTTCAAAGTTACAAGGCAACCCGCCAGTTCTGTTTATCCAAGTGCCTCCCCGCTCCCTCTCCACATCTACGAATCTGCTCCTACGTACAAATGACAAAACTTCAAACATGGATAATAAAGACTAAATGATCAAAAAAATTACAGTGACAACAGGAAAAAGTCATTTACAGTCAGGTACATTTTGAGAAAGCTGAGTCAATGTGGTCAAATGGATACAAACAGGATGAGGGAACACAGAAATGGAAATTAAAACAAATTTTTTTAAGTATGAGAGATTATGAGAGACAAAATGTACAAGCTGGTGTACTCGTAGCCACAGCTTTCTCCGACATTCTCTGCTTCGGTGTTCCCAGGTGCTGCGCTGACTCTAACAACACACTCACATGAAAAAGAGGAGCAATTTCCTGTTCAGAAATATGTTTGAATCCTTAGAATGAGATGGGGCATCTCAGCTGCAATGAAAAGTCTGCAGATGAGTGTTCATGTGCTTTCTTACAATCCAAGTTTCCTTCTCCACATCGGTGTTTGTGTGTGGGTAGGAATGTGTGTCAGGGTGTCAGTTAAAGGCAGCGCAGCACAAACCGAAGGGACCTGGACAGGTTTATCAGGGGTTGTCTGGAGAGTTGAGGTTTCACTTAGCAGGACACTTCAGTGGACTTGGGCACAGCTTGGTCGACGTTGCTGTTTGCCGTGCCGTCCATGGAGCCCGCCGTGTGGGAGCGAGCGCGCTGGTTCTCGGCAGTGTGGCCGCGGCTGCCGTCATTGGTGTGCGAGCGGGAGCGGTTGCCCTCGTTGGTGTGGGCGCGTGAGCGGTTGCCGTCGAAGGAGGTGACGCTGGAGCCGGAGGCAGTACGGGAGCGGACCAGGCGGGTCATGCTGGCAGAGGGCACTGAGGAAAGAGGAGGAGAAAGATTTTGTAAAAGCACTGAATATTGTGATAGAAAAAAAACAAGCACATTTCCTCATATATTTCTGATGTCTCTTTTAGTATTACAAGAAAGACCATAAAAACTTTCTGGTTGTGTTCATCTTGCCCCTTCCCTGACCATAGACAAGGTGTGTTCACTCAATGTGAGAAAGAGTTTTTATTCAGTGTGCTGTTAAATGTCTTGTTCGACAAGGCATGAAAAGTCGAACAAGAAAAGTCAGAATATAGAAATTGTCAATCTTGGCGTTGATTGTCTGGTTTGCTTCTTTACTTTAGGTTCAAAAGAGTTACCACTCAATCAGTTTCACAACAATCATACACTCCTCACAGGGGCTTTAAGTTTTTCTCATTCAAGTAGTCTGTTTTCAGATCAAAATCAGTTGCTTCTTTAACAAAGTTTTGAACAGCTTACACTTCAGTTTAGTTTTTTTGTGATGAAGTGTACATTTACAGTGTATAAATAAGTGTACATATTCTACTACCACTGCATTCGTACACTCTGTACTTCTGTGGTACAAAAACATCTGGCGACGACCTTAAGCTGAGTGCAAGTTACAACCCGGTGAGCACACAAGTCATTTATTAACAAACACTAGAGGGAGAAGAGGAGGACACTAGGCCGAGGAGCACCTTCATCTCACCACAAGGTGGCAGGAAACATATTTTAAAGCGTGTAAACTCTTTGAACCGGATAATTTAAGAACAGTGTAATTTAAAAACTGCCTTTTCTTGACATTTAAGCACAACATTCCTGAAAAGTGTTTTCACAGTCAAACACTGCATGTTGTGAGTACTTACTGTATCCCATGCCCTGAATGAAGTACTTGAAAGCTTCTGTCAGTTTAGCAGGCTGCAGAGAGGAAAACACAGAAAAGAGAGTGATGATAAGTCCCCCTGTCACTAATTATCACACTTGTTTACATAACACTGACAGACTCAATTTGTCATCTGGCAGATTATCGCCCAGGCTCTGAGATATGACAGCTGCTGTGAGCAGGTGCTGCACGATTGTCAGGATTACGACCTGACAATCGTGGTTCATGTCTGCTACTTGCTAATGCTCTTAAGTGCAACCTTCTTTTGCCATCCATCCATCCGTCCACCTGCTTCTAAAGCCCTTTCCAAGTGTGCTCTATGGCACAAGCAGTGTCAAGCTTTTTCTGTTTCTGACTCACAGACACACGTACACACCTGGTCAATTTGAGGCATGCCTCCACAGTCCGCCATCTGGAGAGAGGAGGGAAAAAGCACCATTAGCATTTAGCATGTTAGCACTTTTACATTCACAGAGCAATATACACACCATTACTCCCTTGATTACACTTGACAGGTCCCATTTGAACACCTTGTCCCTGCTGCCTCCAATTAGTGTTCCTCCAGACCCTAAACATACGACCCTAATAAATGGCACCTATTTTAGCACTAAGTGCTATTTGTTTTCTGTTGTGGATCATAAAGTTGCCACAGGTGAAAAAAAGTAGGTCAGCTGAAGCAGACTGCATACGCACGGATGCATCCAACCTTCCGAACTACTGGTTAATATGTCACCAGGTAATTGCTGAGTCACTGGAATCTTATCAGCTGATGTGTTTCCATGAGGGCTATTATAATCTGAATGAAGATGTGGGGCATGAGGTAGGGGAGGAGGAGGTGGGTGATAAATAGGCCTTTACCTTCAGCAGGGTGGTCTTCGTTGGGTCCAGCTTGGTGTTGCACTCAACCTGAGGACAGAAATTACACTATTCAGCGATAAAGTGTACACTGAAACCAAAAGTATGACTTCCATCTGGTCTTTAATTTATTTTGAAGCCTAATAAATGAAAACTTGAAACTAATGCTTCAAAACGACTTTTTTTTCATGATTTTCTGTTCTACCTGTACTATTTTATTTGTATTCTATCAATTTTTTTTGTATTTTTCCCAATTCAGTTGAGTGTGAAAAATGCATAGAGAACACAAGATGTCTATATTTTCACCAAGAAGAAATCAGTATTGAAAAAAGATCCTAAATGAACAATGATCATATTTTTCAGGCTAAATGAAAATATAGCTTTATCCAAAATGTTTTTAAATATTTATAGTATATTTTTCAATTGATTGATTCAAATGCATTACTTTCCATTTTTAGCTATGGCATATAACTGCTAACAAATCAGAAACAGATTTGCTGGCGGATTTGCGGCGCCTCTCTGATCTAACAGCACTCAGATTAAAACTGCTCTGCGTCACTTGATTTCTGTTCCCAACTTTGTTCTTGCCTAAGTCATGTTCAAGAGTTGTCCTTAAGCGTTTAATCTTGCATATCTTTTGGGCTTAAATGGTTGACTGAAGTGAGTGGAAAACACGTTTCTCACATGTTAAACTGTGGTGGGAAGTCTAATCATTAGCATCAAAGGCTTGTTTTAAATGGCTGTGCGCCTGAACTCACCACAGCCTCCACAGCAGGAGAGCTGTCGCCAACCACCAGCAGGGATGGGCACCTGGATTGGAGAAACATTAAAATTAAAACGCAGCCTGGGCCAAATATCTTACTTCATGTAAACTTATTGTTTGTTGATGTTTGATTGTTGCCTACAGACAACTTACTTGAGGGTTCTGACGTTGCTTCCAGGGATCGGCCTTTCAATTTCCAGATCCCTCCGACTGCAGAAAGAGACAAGTTTAGGAAAATCCTTCACAATTTCCAGATTTTTGTTATAAAAAGTTAATATTTTACAGCCTGTTTCAATTTCTTAGCCTTGTTACACATTCATCCTGCTCCTTGTGAGAGCATCATGTTAATGTGTTGTTATTTTGTTTTATTTTGTACCTTTCGTAGGACTTGACAAAGAGATGCAGGTTAAACTGGTTCATGTCGTTGACGATGTGGTGGCGGTATGTTCCAATCAAGTCCTGGTTGTGGTGGATTTCCTCCTGTGGAAACCAAACATAAAATCAGAGTAAATCACTGAAAGATAAATACCTTGTATAGCTGCTCAAAGACGTGTTAAGTGAAGAGTGTCAGTGTAGTGAGAAGAGATGATACTTGAATGTGTACCTTTCCAAAAAGGTGGGAGATGATCGTGTCAGGCTCGGCATGGGTCCATCCATGAATCTGAAATTGGTTATAAAATCTTAATTCCTTCATTGGAACATTTATCCATTTGCAAGTTCTACCATGATTCTCTGTTTGCAGTTAGCCTCTGCTCATGTTTTAGACAAAAACTTAAGAATTTCAAAAATTCAGAAGGCTTCTTCTGGAAAAACGGTGCATGTGTTCAACCTCTTGATGTGTGTTACCTTGTGTGCAGCCCAGTCCATCCATCCCTCAGCACATGGGTTGATGTTGATGAGCATCAGTCCTTCAACCATGTTTGGGTAGTCCAGCTAAAACACAAACAACATTAAATATTAACACACAATGCTGCATCTAGCTAGAACTAAGAGCACATAGTGTTTAGGCTGCTAATGTTTTGGATTAATTTGAGTTATTCTTATGAAGGTGTGCTTCTATGATTCAAATCACATATAATTTGTTACTTGTTAGTAACTTACTGTTATTTCTGTTTACCTGGGCTGGCATTGGTTTTTAATCTTTCACAGTTTTTCTTTGTAAAATGCATTTAAATTCATTTTAATTAATCTACAGAGAAATCTGCAGCAAAGAGTTAAAAGTTCTATCTCTGTCAGCCTTGTGTAAACACAGTGAGACTGCCTACTGAGCACAGTGTTAGTGTTGAACTGGAACATTCCTGAGACTTTTATGGCTCAGCACAGGCTGGAGCAATAATCTGTGCTTTATTGCCAAAAACAGCAATAAGAAACACTTCTGCTAATCCTTCAATGATTAAAACTTATAATTATTAAGCCTGAGTGAGAGGGGCAGGGGAGAGACTTACAGCAAATCTGGTCAGAATGTAGCTCCCGGCTCCAGTGCCCATTCCAATCACACTCTTCAGCCTGTGGTCAGACAGACATGGATACTGTTAGAACAACAGGTTAGAAATTATCTTTGATTTAAGTGTATAAAAGTCAGAGTGAAACTGCAGCTCAGCTTACCCAAAGTGCTTCAACACCTGTGGGATGGTCTCAGCTACCTGGTCCATAGACGGGTACTCATATCTGGCAAACAAAACACACATTGTTACAACTTTTATTTTACAACTTTACATTAACTACATTGTCTAATCGCTGCTTTTATCACTTTATTGTTGACTGTAATAGCATCTGTGTTTCGCTATCTTTTTCCATATCATGTTCTGTTCAAGTACATGAGGCAAAGTCCAGCCATCAAAGCACAGAGATTAAGCCAGCAAGATAAACATCTTCACCTGCAGCACACTCGTCAAATTAGGTCGTCTTTAGAACATCCGCGCTGATCTATCTCTCCAGCCAAAGGTCACAGACAGCTTGACATAAATTTAAGTGCCTTCGTATGTGTTTGTGTCTGGCTCACCCGGTGGAAAAGGTGTTAGCTCCCTCATGCTGCCCTGGGGCATCAACATGACACACGGCAAAGTGCTGCATGATCTCCGACATGTCTTCATGGCTGAAGAGCGTGTTCCAGCAGGTTTTGTCTGGCAAAGGAAGGTGGAGGTGGATAAGTGATACTTGGCAGATAGACAAGATTGACCTAAAGTAACCTAAATTAGAGTCGTGCAGGGTTTGTTTTTGTAGGTGCAGTGGGTCATCTTCTGCTTGGAAGATTTAACACCATCATCAAAAGGAGTTCAGATACTTAACATTTAACATTTTTCATGAAAGAGCTGGATTTAATCAAAATGACACTCTGTATGGCCAAGCAGTTACAGACCTTTCTCAGACCTGAGAAACTAGGTGATTTTGTTTGTAACGTACCTTTTTATATTGAACTAGATAAAGGTGGTTATTTTATCATATAAAATTATTTTTGAAGAATCTTTCAATTGATTTCACCCTCATGAATCTCCTTTTCAGCGGAATTCTGTAACAACAGACATGGCTTATAACTCGGCTAAACAGTGCACAAACTAAAAAACAATATTCTCCTTACCAACATGCTGTACTAGAGGGTGAAATGATGTGAAAAGTTTATGGCTGATTTAAAATAATCTCTTTATAGATACACTTATTGTTTACTCTTAATATTTTTATTAATTTTCTTATATCTGTATCACTAAAGTTTATTTTTCTATAATTGAAAAGCCAGATTGATGTCCTTAAAAGACCTGATTTAGGTCACACTACAAACCACCAACAGGTCAATTAAATAGGTCATCTGCTGTACTGCAATACACTTCTTTTAAAGTTAACATAATATCACAGTAATGTAGTAGACTTCTTGTAGAGTATCTTGGGAAACCCAATGTACTGAAATTAAAACACCTAGGCCTTTGGCCACAAAAACAGATGTTTTTTCACTTGCTCATAGAAAAATAAGGAGGCCGGCTTACGGTTCAGTCCAATGTCGTGGAAGGTGAGGATCACTGGTCTGTCACCCTTGGGAACCCCCTTCATTGTACAATGAACTCTTCCAAAGGGAGTCTCCACATCATGCTCCTATGGAGGCAAAGAGAGAACAAACTTAGCAGAAAATGTATGGATGATTATTTTTCTACCAAGTTATGAAGTAAAATACTGATGGTGTCAGAAGAGAACATGTTGCACCTCATTTCAGTATCCATCAATAGATCGATCTGCACATCTAAATGCAACTCATATCAGCTCAATTAAGATGCCTTTGCTTAACACTGTTAAAAATTTGTATTATTGCCTAATCTAATTATAGAAATCCTCTTAACCCCATTCAAATTTAAAGTGTTTTCTTCCTTATTTTTCAATACAGCTTTGAGTCAGCCAAAACACTTGAAGGCTTGCTCAGTTATTAACATCTGGTCAATTCCTGTAATGAGGAACAAATCAAAATGTAATAAACATAACGACTATGTATCCAGAGCCAACACCTGTCACCTGCCAACACCTCTCACAGAAGCTTTAGTCCAACATGAAGAACAGGCCAACAAATCCACACAATAAAGCCTTCAGTGTACTCACGCTGACTTCAATCTCAGCAACAATCATCTCCACATCAGAATCTTCCAGAACCATGTTTGCAGGAGACGAGTTTGATGCTACTCGCTGCAGAATGACTGTTTGCGCAGTGGCTCCCTGAGCTATAAATCCAAATGTTGGTAAGCCTCTGAAATTGTTTAGCCCTGCTCTGAGAGCTCAGTTTTATACCCCCACTGCTTACCAGCTGCCCTAAGCCCCTGGTCTCCCATGGTGCCTTGCAGGCTGGTCAAAACAAGCTAACTCTGGCCGAAGAGATCTCTAAATTGGATCAGCCAATGTCAGACAGAGGGCCATTGGCTACTGTAGTTTACTTGAGTAAGAATGGGGGTGTTATCAAGGGGAGACATGCTGGATGAATGGGCTGCAGTTGTTATTCAGAAATATTTGTGGAAATATTTGCAGATTAATGACTTAAACTAAAATCCTAAAAGATAGACACTGTGCACTTTTCTCGTGGCTAAGCGCAAAAAGTATACTCCCATAAAAAATACAAGAACATTTAGTTACTGGCTTCTCCAACTAGGCTGTATGATCAGAAATGAAACATCTCAACTCTAAATGTTACTGAAAAAACACACTTATCTTAAATATAGGCCAGAGGTTCTTTAAGTGAAGCATTTTCCAAAGTAGAAGCTGCCACTAAATTGTTCCTCAAATGGAAAATGTGTAGTTCATGTGTAATATAAGTTTTATTTTAGAAAACCGATTCCAGAATTTTTTTTTGACAACACTTTAAAATAAACTGTTTGAGTGCCGGCCAGTCAAAACAAAAACAAATCTGACCTAAGGTGACCTGACCTGTCGTTCTACACATGCTTAGTAGTTTTCAAACCAGTTCTGACTGCTTTACATCTGCTCTTTAGGAACATCCAACTGGACATGCTGAACATGTAAACAACTAAGGATTCCCTTTGCTCCACCCATTCTCCGTATTCACTGAACACACAACAACCACGTGGGAAACACAGGTGAAATAATACAGCAGGGTGACAAGTCACAGTGTGTGTTTAATTGCAAACTTGTTTGTCAGAAAGCCTACATATGTATGTACATGTGTATGTGTGTTTGTATTAAAGGCAAAAGGGAGAAGAGTGGAGCATGTCTGTGCCATTTTTGTGTATTTTCTGTCAAAGTCGACAGTAAACATCCATTATCATCACCCTCAACTAATCCTGTGTCTCTATCTGTTGGAAGCTCAACTGCCAAAGAGATTTCAGACACTTGTCCTGGATCCTTCAGATCATCTCACCTGGCAGAGTGACAACAAAGTCAGCTGAGCTTTACAGGCAGTTTTAGCTCTTTGATGGGACTGAGTCAGCTTGCCTAAAGATCTAAGCAGACATCAAACACTTTGATCACGCAGGGTATATGTTTGAGGAAAAAGTCTGTACATTGTTGGGCTAGGGTGAGAATGAGCCTTACATACTGACATTGTACCTTTAAGACCACTTCTTGTACCTTTAAAACATGACTGTGTGAGAGTCTGGGCGCTGTCCAGGGTGCTGACAAGCCCCCAGACTCAGCAGTACCCTCATACCAACCAGAGTGTGTGTGTTTATGTTTGTTAGTGAGGCAGTAAAGAGGTTTAATGTGTCGTAGTTGTGTTATCTAACAAACCCAGTACAAGGCGTATCACCCCTTTCAGCGGCAGACTGAAATAGAGGAGGCTCAATTTGATTTCAGCCCTAATAAAATCACAGCGGATGGAAAGCCATCACCAAAATAGATGAGCTACAGATGAGTTAATTAAAGTTATTTCTTCTTATTAACCCCTAGATGGTACCAAGAAGCTAAAGTAATAAAATATGGATGAAGAATAAAAATAATAATACAACTGAGTTTACAGTGAATGGAATCAAAGGATTCCCACACACATGAACGTACCTTGATAACGAGCTGCTGCACAGCCTCTCTCAGGCCCTGCGAGGAAACAATGAAAAATATTAAACTAATGCAATTACAGTGCGACAGACTATAATCGAATATTCTATAGATGTCATCCTGTCTCTGAATGTACAGTATCTCTCATGCTTGAAACCTTTGATTTAGCAGCTCTCTTTGTGAGTGCTTAGGGTGGGGCCATCAGGACAAAGGTCAGACATTGTGTTGCACACAGACTTTTATATGGACCTATTTGGGCCAACTCATTTATGTGACTCCAAATCTAGTCAAACTATTTTTGGAGTATCATACGAAATGTACAGTATGAAGTCTAATTTATCTGCAAGTAATTAAGTGTGTTTTTCAAACTTGGTCAGTTCTGAATATTATAAAATCTTCCTTTACTGAAGTATAATTAATCTGCAAATGCATGAGAACCACACAAGCAGCTTGTCAGTTATGAATCATTCAAAGCTGAGAGGTACAAAACTCCAGCATGTCAAAACACATCTCTGGAAACTCCTTCAAACACCATTTGATTATGCTTAGGTCAAACTACATACCGGCAGTTCCTTGTCGACCAGCAGGGGTTTGGATTCAACAACCTGGATGCTATCCATTTCAAAGAGCTGCAGAAGAGCCTGGAGGTCAGAGAGAATGGAAAAGTTAGTGTGTGACTGCTGTTTCAGTCCTTTTGAAACAAAAGATTCTTCAAGTACTTCGGTGTGCCCGATCAGAAGAGCTATGATCAGTTTAGAGGTGTGGCACAGGTTGGCGGGCTACAGGAGGCTTACAGGTAGATAATAAATTGACAGACTGTTTGAGCCTGAGGTGGGCGTGTTTCTTATCAACACAAAAGCAATAACCGGGGACCTGAGCTAAAGACTTAAACACACTTTTTGTACATACACACCCAACACCAGAACATGCAGAGGCTGGCGCTGTGATCTGCTCTAACATGCGACCACATAATGGGGCCACACCTGAACCGCCCACAACAGAGACACTAAGAAAGAAAGTCTCACGAACTACCTGAGATTTTTCTGACACGTAAAGCAGCTCCTCCCTTGTAATAGTTCAAACATTGGAATGTACATTTCACTTGAAAAACACAAATAAGAAGAAAGAAAGAGGGAAGGACAAACAGAGAGAGTCTGAGAAAGGCAAGGAGCGTTGAAAAGAAAGGGAAAACGAGTAGAGAGAGGAGACAAGCCAAGCGATCATGATGCTGTGTTCCAGGCTGCAGCTCTGCATGCAAATGAAATTAGCTAGTTTAGAGGGCTCTTTGTCCACTGGCACCGGTGGCTCCCGAGAACTGGCCTTCACTGACCCAGACACAGGAAGCAACGGACACCCTGTTTCCCATCGATACATCCCCGCCTCTTTTCATGCCTCTGCTTGCTTTCTCGCTCTCTCTATTCTATCTTTTTTCTGTTTGTATTGGTCCCTGCTTGGTTGCAGTTGCTATGTTTGTTCCATACAGACTCCTTCCATCTGTTCTGTGCTCTCTTTGTCTTTCTGTTTGTCCAAAAACCTGCTTCAACCAACATCGACCAACAGGATTGAACTGTAGCTTTCAGATCACGGTGGTCCTACAAGAAGGAGGTGATTCATTACATTTCAAATCTGTCCATGAGGGTCGTCCTAGTGCAAACGCCCAAGAGACACACACACAAACACACAAATGCTTCTCTGACTTAGAGAACAGAGAGCGGACCAGAGCCAGCCGGATCTCACAATAGGACAGAGGAAGAGGAGTATCAAACAACAGGTTCATTTTTCTGCTTAAGCCTCCAAAAACATGGCCGCCATCACACTGCAGGATCTTTGTCGAGGAGGGCAAGATATCAGCCCCCGTCGAGATTCCAGAGACATGACAGAAAAGTTCACACAATGATTGAATTATGAAGCAACTTTTTATAAAAGGAAGTGGGAAAAACAGTTCATGCATCAACATGGGGGGAATCCTCTAAGCCTATTTTCAAGTCTATTTGCAAACACGACTGTGAAAAGCTCCAAGAGAGCTTATTAGCTCAGAAAAAAAGACTGCAGACTTCCTCTGCTCCTGTGGCCACCTGTTAGCCAGTTAGCATGCTGGCAGCAGAGAAGGAGTGCCTGGCTGAGACAACTAGGTCACCTGCTGTTTACACTAGCCGTGTGCCTCTCACTGGTCGCCACGCTGGGCTAATGTTTCACCTTGCCAAAGAGCAGATAGAGGGAGAAGTGTTGGTTTAACTCCACAGGATCCTGATCCCGGGCAAAGAGATATCAGAGCTGCTCTCCTGATGTTTCTTATGCAATGATTTGTCAGATTCTTATCATACCTGTGTGTCAAAACGACTGATCCGCATGGCAAAACATTACAATATTTCAATTATAAGCATGTATATATAGTTGAATCTGAAAAATCACTTCAAAAAACACTAAAGTTATACATTAAATGTGAGAGGATGTTTGTGTGGTGCATCTTTTTCTCACAGGGATTTTCTGTTGCTCCTGCAGCAGGGGGCTTTCTTTAAACTGGCTCGGCTCCAAACTGGCTGCGTGTCATTTGCAATAGTTGCATGTTGTCTTTAACCAAGTCAAACCAGTTCCTACATACTTATTCCCTTTTGAAACTTGTGTATGTGTGTGTTTTTAAGATAATGTCACGCTGAGATGAAGAAAACAAACTATTTACTGAAAGATCTTTTGGGCCGGCAGAAGTGAAAATGAGTTATGCAATCGTGAACAGGAAACAGAGGGAGGATATAGGCAAGAATGATCTGCAAAACTCTATACTTTCAAGAAAAATACTAGCAGCAAAGATCTCACTCTTTCTGACTTAAATGTCGCATAGCAATATGCTATGTAACAAAGCCATAACAAGACTATATTAACCTACTTTTATCATCCACTTATTCCACTGAGCTTAGGCAAAGAATGATTCTCATGGTAAGGTTTTATGTGTTCCCTAAAAAGCAGATTCCAATGCTTCCACTCCACAGTCATATAATTTAGCCCAAGCTTTAGATCAAAAACAACAACATCAACACAGACCTACATGTTTTTTCCTGAATAAATCCAGAGATACGACACACTATTTTAAGCCGAAACATCCAAGTTACAAAACAGCCTGAGTTCTAACTGTTTTCTGCTCGCTAAGAGCAAGGGAGAAACATATGGACTGATTAAACTTAGATAGCCAGTCTCAGTTTTTTCGGGAGAATCAAGGCCAGGACATGTTTCCTGCATTGCCTGCATATAGTTTTAAATCCATGGGCGTCCATCTGCAGGAACAATGATTGCTTCCCTAATCTTTGGGAACTCACTTAATCTGTCAAATCCCTGGTTCTGAAATATCAGCAGAGCAGCAGCAGCAGGCCTGATGGACTAAGCTGACACAGACCTACATTTTCAGATTGTAAAAGATATCAAAATGTGGGTGCTACAGTAAAGTGATGGAGGGGGGGTTAGGGGGATCACCTCTCAAAAACATCTCTAGTTCAGGAAGCTGCTGTTGTTTATGTGATCGATCATTGTGTATCACTGAAATAAATTAATGTACATAAGGCTTAACTCGTAAAGTATCAACATAATATTAAAACAGGGAATGTTGACAGTTCTTATCCATCAAATGGTTCCAATTCATAAGTAAAGTCAAATAATTGCGTTTGGGGGTTTGTTTGTTTGTTTGTTTTTTTGTTTTTTTACATTTTTAAACCCCTTACAATTTTACAATCGTACCCACACTTCATTCTTATTAGAAAGGTTTGAAAGTAAAAGGATGCTTTACAAATTACGTCTTGAAAATGAACTTTTCCCATAAATATTCTGCTGTCTGTTTTTGTGCGCTTATGCTTCCACACTGTCACGTGTGAAAAGCATGTTGACCTAAGATCAAGTTCCCCCACCTGCTCACATGCTACCTCTTATATTTCATAACATATTAAATAATCCAGAACAAAAATGGACATCCTCCAGAACAGCATTTGTGCCATTTGTAGCAATCTTTTTTTGCATAAGAATAATAATAAAAAAACATTTCCAATGTAAGTGTCACGATTTGCTTTGTGAGTATAGTTTTTCCCTACATTTGTGGTCAAAACAAATCTGAGATATTAACGGAGATATAACCCAACTTTGCACTGTCAAACAGGAGTAACAACGTGTGCTGACATGAAGGGAAACTATACTTTCAAGTACGCACCCAGTTCTTTAGAAAACAATAAAGTAAGTATTTAAAGAAGAAACCTACCTTTTGGTTATGTATCTGATTGTCCTGAGATAAAAACTCCCCAAAAAAGTCCGCAAAACTTTTTCTCCTTTTTCCTTTTCAGACAGCACTATTTGTTGCAGTGACAAGATCGTTGCTTTGTTTATAACGTGCGACGCAAGGCGGATGTATGAGGGAATTTTTATAAAGCCTGGGGGGCGTGCGGCCCGGCCCACTTTCCCCACCACCCTCTCTATTGGGCAACAGCAGCTGTGGCGGAGTGATAACACGGCTTGAAGCTTTCCAGTGGTTGCAGTATGAGGAAGCATCTGACAGCTCTTCTTGGGTTAAATGCTCTAAGAGAAAGAGCAAAAACATTCGTAGTATTAGCAAACTGCCTGTAATACTTGCCCGAAGTTTCTCGTCACGTACATGGCTTTTTTAGTCAGGACAAACTCCTTCTTTCATTTTCGGAAGAAATTGTTATCATAGGGTGTGGTAGCTCCCTTTTTTTTCACTTTGGTGCTGACTAAACAGTTAACTAGATTTAAGATGTATCATATTGCACTGTTTTTAACTTCCCTTTTTTGTGGCCTCTTTTGCAACACATAGTAGTTTACTTTCATGATTAGGTGGTAAATTTTGGGGTATGAAAGAACTCCTCTCCATTCATCAAATCACTAGGAGTGAAGGGGAACTCCAAGCTGTGGTCCCAACAGCTGACTTTTTTAAGGTGTGTTGTAGCATTGTCAGTAGACTGAATGCAGCAAAGGGGCTAGGAATGCAGCCAGTCTTGTAACCTTGATTTGAGGCCAAGAGAAGATAAGTGTGTACAAAGGGAAGCCCTTCCCTCTGCTTGAATCGTACCGCTTTTCCTTGATAGCCCACTGCTTCTGTCTAATCACAGATAGCTTGTCTTAAAGTTGAAATAATCAGTACTGCAGCAAAGGTGCTTTATATTACAGATGTTTCTTTGAAGGAACACGTGTGAGACATGTTAGCTGACAACATTACAAGTGACTTCAAAAAGATATCTAATCTGTTATAATGCCTGTGATGATTGGTCTCTTTGTAGCTTAACACCTTTTAAACAGTACACAGCACATACAATCTGAGTGCTGAAGTTTGAATATGTTAATGCAGGCCCCAGTATCTTCTCAGTATTTTGTTTTTGGTTCCAGATCCATTTGTTTCATGTACTAAGCATAGACTGTCCATGGAAAACTACCACACCTGCAAGAGTCTGACTGCTACTCTGTGAATCTGCCAATAAGTGCTAGTATTGGCAATGAGTGTGTGAAAGGTCCTTGTTAAGATACAATAGGAGCACTGTGGGCTTGTAATGTGAGGCCCTCGATAGGAACACATCGGACAATAGGCGCATTGGAGGAGGAAAATATAACCACTATGCTAATTTCAGGTCAGTCACATGGGGAGCAACGCTGATGGTCAGAAGTCAACACAAATATTCTTACAGCTCTGGGCGTTATTGAACACAATACATGGAGAGAAGCCACATGTGATATGACAAAGCTCTGTACAGATCCAACTATCATTGTGAAACAAAGATTCTGTTTGCAACGCTGCAAAAAGAAGAGATTTAGGGCTGCATATGTGGCTCACACATATCTTGATGCTTGATAAAATGGGTGGACTTTCACCTGACTGATTGCAGGGTTGCTGGCAAACTTCAAAAAGCATTGAAAAAGCCAGAGATCCTCCAGTCCTCAGGTATGGGCTCCACCCCCAATGAAAATGGTTCATTCTTGCTAATTTACTATTTGACTCATTTGAAATGTGCAATACAACTAAATGTATCATCTGACATAAAGGTTAGATTTGTATTGTTGTTATTTTGTCCATAAGTCTGTCTTAGGAAGGCTTACAGGAAAACTACTACATT
Organism: Notolabrus celidotus; assembly: GCF_009762535.1. NCBI lineage: Eukaryota > Metazoa > Chordata > Actinopteri > Labriformes > Labridae > Notolabrus > Notolabrus celidotus. The sequence goes on along the minus strand of NC_048287.1, from coordinate 15,501,580 downwards.
TCAGTGAAACTTGGGGCAGTGACAGCACTTGCCAGGGTAGGACCAAAATGCAGTTGTTTTGCCATTAGGGTGTAGCTGCACAATCTGTAGTTTTTCCACCACAAGTTCAATCATTTGTCATAGATCACACCCAAATCAACCTCAACTATTTCAGCATTATGTATGTATGGTCTCGTTACTTATATTGCAAATTTGCTACCAAAGAACACAACTAAAAGGATAAAAGGCCACTAAAAAATGATTGGATAAGCCAGAATGTGAAATAATATTTGAACTGATATGTATCAAACTCATGAACAACTAAGAATTTCTTCCTTGTGTTGATAGTCAGTCTTTTTGTCTTTCATTGTCTTTCATAACAACTGTTTTTAGAAATCAGCTGCCATTTTTATGCCATTACTTCAGACTTAGCTTTCAAAATCTATGTACAATAATGACAATGGTGTTTTTTTCTGCTTCTTTGCAAATGTTTTTTTTGTTTGAATTCTTACTAACAATATTTTGTTGTCATTTCTGGGAGCTTGTATCCCTGGAAAGCACATTTTACCATTGTATAATTAGTCTTGATCTGAGGCCAGCCTTAAACAGAAAAGTTGAACAGGAACATATTGTGTAACATCTGAATTCTGAAAATTTTGATAAACATTATAGGGCAGATAAAGGTTTGCATTGTTATTTTGTTATTCTGTTCTCCTTCTGCATTTTCCACCAAAAACAGTATGGTGACCATAATGTACTCTTCACTTCAGCTACATCTAGTTGTAGTACAATCTGAAGCTATCCCCTTTATCGTGTCTATGCTGTTGTGCCAATCAGGGGTCATCCAGTTGAAGTTTATTTAATCTGGGAGTTCATGACCAGGCTGCACTGTTCAAACAGCAGTTAATAATAGACAGAATATATAGCACTGAAGTGGTCTCATCTCTTTAACTGCTGCCAGTATGTATCTTTTAAATTAAACATAATCTGATTATGGACATTTTCTTGACACCTGCTTGTTCCTCAATTTTATTCACTGGGCATGCCTATCCCAGATTCTGTGTTCAGCATTCCTGTAATGTGTATTCACCAGTTAAATCAGCCACAGTGATGCAACAGGTTGTAACAAGTATGTGTGAGTCAGTCCCTCATGACATGAAATGTGTCTTTGGTCACGTAGTGAAAAGTGATGTAAAGTAATGTAAATTTGTGACCAATGCAGAAAATCTGCATTATATTTTCATTGAAAAGCACAACAGCCCCAGTGTTGTGAAGTTGAATGATTTCTGACCTGAGTGGTAAATCTTTAAAAAAAAAAAAAAAAAAAAAATTGTAATTAGTTACATTTCAGCGTTTGTTGTTGAGTTTTGGATAAATGATTCCATCAGCTTGTAGCCCATTTTAGTTTTTTTGTTAAATACCAACCTGTCTGTTAATATGAGGCAAGCAGCTGCTAGCTTAATGTGGATATGCCACCATATTCTGGGTTTAAATAAGTAGCTTTGGCAGTGACGTCGGTTTGGATAAAAGCGTCTTCTAAATGATATTGTAACATAAAGGACTGGTTGAGTGAGAAGAAAATGGCAATAGTAAGATTACGGGAAAGAGGACCTTATGTTCTGCACCTCTGAAGGGTGCCGAAAAGTAGTGTTTAGACTTTACTGTGAATTAAAATATTAAATCAAATGTGATTTAAAACAATAAAGCAGTCAAACGCTTTTAATTCAAGGTGAATGAAAATGTTAAGTAGGCTAATAAGAATACTGTTGCCATTGCACACTACCAACTGTAGAATCTTGGTGACAATTCTTTTAGCAGCATAAATAACTAATATTTTAATCAATAAAATAATCTTCAACTCAATACTTCATGTCAACTTGTTAGTATATTTAGTTGGTAGCCAGGCAATAAGTGGGATAATGTACAGTAAGTGGGTCGTTAGGCAAAATAGAATCCTGACAGGGTAAAACACGACATCAACGTGAAGCAGAGGGCTCCTTACTCACCCTGTCAGAATTCTATTTCGCATAACAACCCTTTTTACTATACATCATCCCCTACTTGTTCGTTTGTTTACCAGGTAATGTCAAACTTTAAAAGACTACAGAAAAAGATTTTAGTGAACTTTTGAAAATCATCATGTCTACTTTGTTCATTCGTTGCCTGACAGACATAGCATCTCATTCCTTTCAAAGATAGTGACCAGCACATTTATGAATTTATGCAGCATTATAGTGTTGTACCTGATCAAAGGTCACCAGAAAAACAAACATTGTATTTTTTATTTGGCTGTAAAGTAATTTCCCCGGCGTAAAGTTTTCCCCCTCATGACCTATATTTAATATTGATTACCTCAATAAGGTGCAATAACTGCCATGATAAGACTGTCCTCTTTTCTCTTGATGTTGATAAGGTTGTTACTGAGTGACTAGGCTGGGTGAATGTTAGTGATGTGGAGGAGTCCCATTACACAGTAAAGCTTTAATAACATTGATTGCTTAGTCTGTGATCTCCGGGGGAGCAAAGGTTAAACTAACCAGACACCTTAAATACCCTCAAGTTTTTACTGTTGACTGCATTTCTACCTCTGTCTAAAGAAGACAGTGTGAGTGCAGACACTATGCATATGGTGATAAATAAAACGTATGTGTTATTTTTAAAGTCGTGTATCAGACATGTCGTTTTAATGTGTCAATTAAGAGTCCCAATGACACACTAACAGTCAGATGACAAGTTCTCAAAAGGGTGAGACAAATAAGTCTGTGTAATAGTTAAAGACCACCTCATAAAAAGGCAACTATATGAGAAAGTGGAAGGCGCAAGGCTAGTAACAATTTAGTATGTGTATTGATATAATTTAAATGAGCTAAATAAGTGTACATAGTTGTACAATGCAAACAAATGGCATTGTTATTTACTGTTTGAGGTTGCTCTAAAATTCAGCAATCATTATAATAAGGTGGAAAATACACCATAAATCTATGCAACTAAACAGAATTGTTATTGTTTGAGTTGCTATAATCAATAAGTTTATTTTGAGCTGCATCAGAGGAAGAATAAACAAACACTGAGTCGACTGAGGCCAACATAATCCTCCCAGCTTCTGTTCACTGAGTTCATCTATCATCCAAGCATTAATGTCTTTTTCACCAACACCAATTTAAGCCTTAGTCAACATGCATGGTGGAAGCTGTTGATGCATATAAACAAAGCTGTAGTCACTCTGTCAGTAGGATTTTATGTTGTACAAGAGTAAAATGTGTACTATTGTGAAACTTTGTACCAGCTCAGCACTTGTGCAATCCAGGAATTGCTTGGATCAATAATGAGATTAAGAAAATTCATTACTGTGAATATGATAATAAAAACAATGTCCTTCCATACATGTTATTTTTTCATGTACATGGATATCCTATCAAATTACAAAGGTTTTTTTCTATGTCTAGTCCTGGCAGGAGCCACACATTCCTGCAGAAGCGGGTCAGCCTACGCAGATAAAGTTAGACCGGTAACAAAAGTGGAAACTGCACCTAACAAGCCTCTGTTTTGATTCCAGAGGAAAATATGTGAGGTCAGGATGACAGGATGTCAGCTTGTGGGTGAGGCGCTGTGTTAGATCGAAACTTAAATACAGAGATTATGAATTCAGTGGGACAAGAAGTGGGCAGTAAGACCACCATTTGATTCATTTCCTATCAGGATGATTGGAAATAATGGACAATAGTAGTGAAATTAAAGACCTATTCCTGGACTTAAGCCTTTTCCTGGGATAACTGTAATAACAGTGTCGTGTCTTAACAGCCCGTGATGTGCAGATGTAGAATGAACCTCGTGGCACTGGCCAGCTTGAATAGTAATTCGATTTATTACAATCAAACAGCATCAGCATCAGTAACAAGCATCGTGACTGCTTGGAGGACGACCGGGCCAGATGAAGTCGCCTCTCTTCTGTTTCCACGTTCTGGCTTAAATACTATGAAGGTGCACTCAAATTAGAATGAGGGTGTCCTTCAAACATACACATATATGGACTCTTCAATACAAGTTGACAGAGACGTCAACTGTCACTGTCAATCATAGATTTGCCTATGTCAAAGGTGATCTTTTTTAGGCCCTTCCTAGAGACTTCTGGAGCCTACTATTGTAACTCATTCTTGTGGGCCCCTGAAATTATTTTAAACAACACAGACTAGCAACATATACTTAATCTTATGTGGTTGAATATCAGATACTACAACAGCCCTGCCTTTTCACAGATGGGACCGTTATCACTCATCCTCCACACAGGAAAATTAGCTCATGTACGGTGAAACAACAGGAATAATAATATAAACAGTGGACACAGCTGTTCAGTAGATTGGGGTTTAGGTGAGTGGATGCCTACTAATCCAGTTTTGTCATCATTGTGAAGTTGCCAGATGACCATTAGACACTTCAGGAAGGTTCTGCTCCTCAACATGTGACACTCTGCCTCATAACCACCAAAACCTCAGTTTTTGTACTTTGAAAAAAGAGATAACATTTTTTAATTGGTAGGCTTGAAAAGTTATAACCTTTTGCACAGAGCCAAAAGAGATAGCTGTTCCCAAACATTCAAGTCTTTTATGTTAAGTGAAGTGTTCCATCTGCCGACTGTAGCATGTGACATCATCCAGGGCTGAGAAATGAAGCCAATGCCCGAACAACTTAAACTGCAGGTCATCCAGTGGCCACTTGGGGCTGGTGCCAAAAATGTGTCAATATCCATTAGGCCCAATATTAAAGGGAAAACTTTATACACAATGTTTACAGGAGACAGTTTACGTCTCTTAAGGTTATTTATTTTCATGGCAACTAAACATGAGCTTAGAGCTTTAATTCAAATCATATTATGGATTAAATTGATACATAAATAAGGGGATGACTTTGAGTGACAGGTATACTGCTAGCTGACACGTCAGCTAATTTGGTCACTGAGTTTAACATTTCTGCCCCTTTGTCTTGTTAAAGCTTTATAGGGATTTTTAATGTAAATATTGGACTAATTATAGATCTTGCTATGTGATATTTCGTGCTAACTGGATGTCCAAAATGGTGTGCTTCAAGTTTTGGCAACTCCCATGAGCATATTTAGCTTCTTTAGTATAATGAAGAAACAACTCCAGATAGTAACAAACACTAAACAGGAAACAGTGTTAACTAGTGTATGGTAACACGATTTTACTAGCAGACTCAATAGCTTTGATAACTTGATGTTTTCCAGCCCCTTGCTCCTTTCTAACTCCTCCCTCTTCACTCTCCTAATGCGGTCACATCTGACTCCAGAAGTGACTATACATCCAGACCAACATGGTGGCCCCAAAATGCCCAATTTGAGGCTCCAAATATGAAGAAACCAACTTTGACAAAACCAGTAGGTAACTTTTCAGTGGCTGTCAGTTATTTGAACAGTTTATAGTCTGCAAAGGGATATACAAATAAACAATATAAACAGATAAGAGAACTATTGATGTCCTCATCAAACACACTGCATCCAGATTTTTCAAAATACTTCCCAAAATGCTGATATATTGTTATATATATATATATATATATATACCTGTTGAACTATTGATTTAGACTGTACTATTTGAGGTCGGACAGAGCATGTGGGGCTTTGGAAGGAGACTGTTGCGTGGCTGCGTGTGAAGGATGTTTTGACTGGCTGCATGTCTTAAGAGTTACAGATTCATTCACAGCCAAGGAAAACTTAAAGCTGATTAACTCAGAGCAGGCTAAATCGTACTGCACAGCTTGTAGGAATGAACCACATTTTCATTGATTGACAGATTGTTTTAGGAAAGTTGGCCACAAAACTGGAGCACTGTGATATTGTAACATCCATATCCCTGTCTGAGCTGTTCCTTAATAGTTAATGAATATTTGGTCTGTGACCTGAAGAGCCCTGCTGTTAATTATTCCTTAATAGCCTTATATTGAGAAAAAATAAACACGTCGTAATCTTCAAAAGGAGGTAATATGATACTACATTATCACTGTTGTAAATGAAAGGTCACGATAAATGTTATGAATAGTGCTGTAAAGTCTGATTATTGTTCATCATGATTAGCATATTTAAATGGGCCATAAAAGTAATTCTTCTGATATGTCCCTTCTCCAACATTATTCATTTTATATTTTGATATATTACAGTCAAATCATGTGCACTACAGAATGATCTAGTTTTATACCATCAAGCATACAAAATAATAAACAAATAAGAATAATTCAAGAAAGTTTGTATTTAGGCTTTGAAAAATTATCTTTCCCCTTTATGTGTATTGAAAAGAAAATATGCATCAGGACCCTTGAAAGCTAATTCATATTCAATATTCCAACACAAGGGATAACCACTTGTACTTTGCGCTGCCTTCTGGGGGTGTAGTAAGTATAGCCTCGTATATGACGTGAAATATAATGAAGCAAGGGCAGTGGTGGAGGATTAATTCATGATGTTTCACTTACACAAAAGTAAAAGTATTAAATACTGTTTAAAATAATTAAATACCTACTGTACATCCAAAATGTCTTGCTACCAAAATGTTTTGATGTGTAAAACCTAACTCCATAATTTAGTCTATTTGTCAGAGTAATATACACTGCTGAAATCCCACATTCCCATTTGAATTAGGGTCAAGGCAAGTGGTAACCTCTGGTCTAAAAATATGAGTCCAATGTGGAAGTGCTAAAAACTGCAGTTCACCAAGGATCCGCTTGACGCTGGCTCCAGAAGTACCGGAAACCACATACACACCAATTCAAAAAGACAATCTTTACAGCAGAAATAAACATGTTTACAGCCTGGTACAAAAGACGAGTGTAGTCTGGATAGCTCATTTCTCGATCGGCAGACACTGTAGGGGGGTGAACTTTTTTCTAACATGGCAATTTTGAAGATGTTGAGATTACGAGTCTTCTAATGAGAGGCACAGCTGACTTGATTGACAGACAGGAACACTGTAGCTGTTGGCTGGGAGGCTCAAAGCCCACCTCTTTACGTCACAATAGCTCAAAAGCAGCAATATGGCTGCCACCGAAGATTCGCCTCAAAACAGATGGGTGACGTTGGGGATACTACGTCCATATTTTATACAGTGTATGGGTCAAGGTGGCCAAGTAGTCCTACTTCCAATCAGAACTTTGACATGTCAGTAAAAGTATTTTGTAACATAGGCCTATCAAAGATGAAAAGATAGAAAATGACTCAAGGATGCGTGATATTAATGCTGGGAAGAGAGCATACATATAACACATGGACGTTTAAAAACTACACACTGTCACAGGACTTGGTAAAAAATAGCCTACTTTGCATTTGACAACATAGAAATGTTTTTTTTTTCCACTTTGCCCAACTTCCGGTTACTTGATACAAGTATTTAAATAGACACAGAGAAAAGAGGAACTGAACTCATTTCCATTGAGAACATGCAGCACCTAAACGCAGCACACCCCGCATGCTGTTGAGTGCTGACTGAACGGGCTATGGTGATGATACAGTTGTTTCGCAATGATAGCAGCAGCTCAGTGGGCGGAACCAGGACGAGAAAGACGAGCGGGACGTGACTGTCCCGCCCGGGTGTTAGAGTTCAGAGAGATGGTGTGCTCTGTTTAAGCTAAAAATGTAAGCTACTGTACCTTTAAAAAATCCACATAGCCTACCTCATGTAGTATACATCATATCTAGTATACTGAGGTATTGCCAGGCTATGCTTGGTGTTTTACACTTAAGTTCTACTAATGGCTTCTTTACATTTTCATTATAGAGCTATTTTCAAAGTAAATGAATATCAATATTTATTTAATAAAGTAATATTAATTTGTGTCATCTCCATGTAGTTGTACTTTTTAAAGGTAAATATAAATACACAGGAATATACAATCTGTATGATACTTTAATGATAGTGGTTAAAGTATATACAACTATTAGAGACAGAAAGTAGTAATAGAAAATTAAAGATATCTATTTTAAGTTTGTATTGTTTTTTTAGTTTTTCACATTATTTACAAGTAGTTTCCACAACAGGTTAAAGCATAATTTATTTTTGCAAGCTATTCATTTCAACAAAGACTACACTGTCAAAAGGAAGGAAGTGACGGTTTGAGAGCTAATTTTAGTCGTTTGTTTTCAATGGAGCAGGCCCTCATAGTGTCTCCTGGCCTTCATGTAAACAAGCAACTGTCTAGAGAAAACCCTGTACACACACACACACACACACACGCGCGCACACACGCACACACGCACACACATTCAGTCTGCCATTCTAAGTGGAGAGGACTGATGCTGATCAGGCAGATTTCGTAAATGTATCACTGTAATAACTCATTACAGTTATAGAGTGCATAGATCAGTGGTTATGCTGAGGTTTTATTTTGGGTTAAGGATTTGGGGGAGGACCCATTCACAAATATAGTGACATAAAAGCACACACACATGCAGAGACATTCATGGACAGGGTGAGGTTTAGGAAATCCTGACCAGTGCTAGCCTGTACTGAAAGTACAGTGAGGATCCTCTGCACAATACAGCACTCTGAGGGATTAATGCCTGAACCAGTTTACTCAATCAGTAAACACAAACAACTGACACTAATCTTTTACAGTACGCAGACAGACAGACGTACAGACAAGCTCCAGTGTGCTGCAATTGTGCAGTTAAAGGAAGTCGTGTCAAGTCTTGTCTCTTGGTATCATTTCTCATCAGCACTTCCATGAATATTTTCCTCTTCACAACAACATCTGGGGCCTGTGAACATTAGCAAAACAAAGCAGTTTCTGTGCCCTGCCATGAGGCCTTTTTCATCCCATGATAGGACTGAACAAAATATCCCAAAAGAAGCTGCTCAGAGGAACAAATGGTGATGTGAAATTTGAAGCGCAAGAAATAAAGGGGTAAATAAGAAGCAGCAAAGAAAAAGGAAAGAGAAGAGTGTTTTGTCCCTTGGTCGGTCACATGCTCAGCTGCTCTGTCTGACTGCCAGACTCTGCTCTCTGACTGTAATCTCTGTTGGCCAGTCAGTGCACACAGAGAGAGAGAAAGAGAAAGAGAGAGAGAGAAAGATGGAGGGTAAGAGAGCTGCGTCGCAATCTAGGTCGTCCGCCAGTAATCCCACTGGCAGGAAGTATGTCGTGGGCACACACTGCCAAATGCTGAGCTCACCCAACTCCTCTCTTCCTCGCCCTCTGTCCAGGTCCAGATCTCGTCTCATGACAGACCTCCTTCAGTTTGTCTTTAACTGCAGGACTCACATGCTCTGATGTTATCTCAGAAAAGTTCCTGACCCTGATGATTACTGATAAATAGGAACATAAATCTAACAAGAGTTAAGGTCTGAACTGATCTTAGACTACTGAATTTATTGAGCTATATATAAATAAAAAATACTTCTTTTGACAGCAATGAATAAAATGTATATTCAAAACCTAGACTCTTTTACTCTCATTTAGAAATTATACAATATTTTCTGCAAATTGGCTGTGGCACTGATATCCAAATGAGGAAAAAATATGTACTGTGACATCCTTTAAACTCTATCTACTAGTACATGAGGGTCATAATGCATGTAAATTAGTAAGTTGTAAAGTTGTAAGTTAAGACTTGGATCATTCAGTCTCTCATTTTTGGATCTCTTATGTATCTGGAACCAGGAAAGTTTGAGAAAACCTAAAAGACAATTTCCTGTTTGACAAGCTGAATAAAAGCAGAACTCTGCACGTCTGTCTGGTTTTTAAGTAATGACTCATAAGTTTCTTGCTGTAACATCTCAGAATATCCCCCGGACACTTGCACAATATTTGCATTCTACTCCTAACCTTGCTGCCGAGCCTGTTTGCAAAGTTGAAATGTCTTTTGTTAAGGGACTGGGTCACAAATCACTGAAGGTCTTGCTTTGTCACTTCTGTGCTTACCCATCCCCTCTTTTGTCCATGTGAGTGTTTGTGAAATATAAAGTAAGCACATAAAACAACACTAGAACAGGAGTTTGGCCCTGCTTTTTCTCATAATCCCTGACTTGTGATTGTGTATGGGAGCAGTGGTGGACAAAGTACACAGCTTCATTACTTAAGTCAAAGTACAGATACTCCAGGTCAAATATTACTCCAATACAAGTGAAAGTTGTTCAGTCAGATTATTACTTGGGTTAAAGTACTGAAGTACTTGCTTTTAAAAATACTTAAGTATTCAAAGTACTTCTTAAAAATCTCAAAACTTTGTATTTTCACAAAGCATGAGTGCAGGCAAGAATACATAGAAGTACATTCTGTTACATTATGTTTGTCTTGAAAACATTACTTAAAATCTCTAAAAACTATACCATGGAATAAAAACAGAAACTAAGTTACGACAAGCACAGACACCTTAGTTTGAAATGCTCATCTGGAATGAAACAAATGTTATTTAGCTCAGCACGCTTTCTCAGGTTGGACAGTGAATTTTTGTATGTTTGAGCAGAGTGGGAAACGAGGAGAACATTTCAAACGATACATATCATTCTTCATTTTAAAAACCGCTAACACAGGCTGAAGATATGGCCATGGGTGCTCAGGTGAATAATTATAGCCATCATTATCACCTCTAAATGAACTGCCTGAACTGAGTGAAATTTGCTCTGTGTTTGCACCACATTCAACCGTGGAGACACACGATATACAGGTACGACTAAACCACTGAGACAAACAGAACTACACAAACACATTTCACTGTCTTAGGGATCAGATTTCAGAAAAGAGAAGGAAATTCATGTGCTGACTTCAAAGCAAAAGTAGTGAGTAATTAGAGCATTGATAGAAATGTAGTGGAGTAAAAAGGACAATGATTGTCTCCTAAATGTAGTGGAGTAAAAGTAATAAGTATCCTCAAAAAATAATACTCAAGTAAAGTACAGATACTCAAAAAATATACTAAAGTACAGTACTCAAGTAAGTTTACTTTGTTACTGTCCACCCCTGTATGGGAGGAATGGCTAACACTTCACATCTGGCAAGTTTGAGATAATGAAGAGAGAGGAAGACGTTTGCTAACAAGGCCTGGGACTCCATACAGAACTATTTTTACAGTAAAAACAAATAGTGTCCCTGTTTACATTTCAGCTTAACAACCATCCTGGCTGTGTCTTGTGAAAATCATATTGTAGATTTACTTCTCATGTTGTGCATGGGAGTGGCTTATGCATTACAGTGGAGTGTTCTTGAAATACAGATATATATTTTGTGGCTATTTATTTTATTTTATTTATTTAACCTTTATTTAACCAGGTGAGTTAATTGAGAACCAATTCTCATTTGCAATAATGACCTGGGCAAATAAGCTTTATGCTTTATGCATTAACAGACAATGTATCAAATCTATGAATATATGACAATCATTAACCAATAAGAAGGGGATGAGAAGCCAGAGTCAGTGTCCAAAGTATCATGGTTTGCCTTAAAACAGTCAATTCATAGATGATTAATGTAGGAGACAAGCAGACGTGACATGGTGCTGTCTTTGGGTTTGTCACGCTATTTCCCCATCTCAGTAATGTTAATTTATATATAGATATATATAGATATAGATATAGATATATCCCTGCCTACAGAGACTCTTGCCACAGGGTACTTCTTACATTTCACTGATAATCCAGGGAACAGTAGAGGAACACTCATGATCAAAGTTTTACATCACATCATTTCTTCTCTCCATAATCACCTGATCCACATGTGGGCAGATCTTGCCCTCTCTGTGCTTCTGGCCCACATTACAGTTTTCTATGTTTGTTTGTTCAAGGCTAATGATGATGATGATTGGATCTCCTTGATGATTTGCAAACATAGCAAGAAAATGATGGTGACTTAGGTAACTTAAAATTGCAGGGTATGCACTTGTGGTCCAGTCACCTAGGAAATGTTTTAATGGTAATTACCCTACAGTCTGTCTGATAACAAACTCACAAATTCAGTCTAGTTGTTTTATTTAAGATAGTGCTTTAATCCCAATAATCACTTAATTAAATGTTTAAGCAATGTGATGTGATTCCTAAAGTTGACAGACACACTAAGTAGGTTATCTTGTGGACAGCTATGCTGCAACAGACTCCATCTACTACATGTTTGCTCAATTTAGCCTTGCCACTGTGGTCACTCAACTCTGTATTATATCACAGTCTAATTGGGGTGACGAGAATGTGGGGGCATGGTCCAAAGTTTCAGTATGACTATATGTGACTGTTAACAACTGAGTGATTAATAAAACACTTTGTAGTTTATGATGCATGTAACAATGGCATGCACCATTAGCTGAAGTTTGTACATTAACACCTGGACCATGGCATGACCTACATTTTCAGATGAGATTATCAGTCATGACACAAGTATAAATAGAGACTTCTAATAATAAGTTGGTAAAATCAGTTTATATGTAAACAAAAATAGAACAGATATGCAGGACAGAGAAAAACCCTTTTAATGCGTTTTTTAGGCAAGGCAGGGTTTTAAAAAATATTGACACCATGTGCACTAGTGGACACATTTCAAGCACATCCATGCTATGCTTTAAAAAAATGCTAAAATTCAGCCTGTAGTGTGTTACAAAAAAAATTTTTTTTTTATGATCTCAGCCAACAACATGCAGAACACATCTGCTGTCAAATAAAGCCACAAATATAAGAAATATAGGGAGACACTCGAGAGATCTTTGTAGACCTTGCATGACTTTTTGGGGGGGGGGGGGAATAAAATACCTTCAAACTGAACACTCCACTCAAAAACATTTAACATTTAAAGTGCATTATGAGAGTAGATCCGTATTTACATACAAAACCGCAGAGCATCGTGGGTAAATGCTGGTACAGAGTGAGTGATGTAACTGCTAGTTGGGCTGTTGTAATGAGGAGTAGATCTTGTGTAGGGGAATGAGGGCTCAGAGTACACATGAGTCTTCCTGATGGGTTTAGTGAGTCCATGGTGTGTGCTGCTCCCTGCTGAGCAGACAAGGGAACTACCAGCTGAAGCCTGCAGGAAGAAAAGCTGCTCTGAGTCCCAGCTAAAGTTCCTCTTTGTCCCAACTCGCTGCTCCACTCTGACTGGAACTCTGCACCAAGGGGAAGCCATTGAGGACTGAGCAGAAGGACTGTCTCTCTTCAGGAGGGATTCAATGGAGAAAGGACCACTGAACTTTACCTCGCATCTGATCTGAACAGCTCTGCAGGCTGAAGTTTCAGGAGAGAGGGGAGCTGAGCAGCTCTGCTTTGATGCTCTGTTTGAGTTCTCAGTCTCTACTTCACTGGACAACTCAGGGAAGAGATGCAGGATCCCTTTGAAGTGACGACGTACCATCTTGGTCGTGACCTGACCGAGGTCCAGCTTCCAGTAGTTTCTCTTACTGTCCACTATGTCTGGGACCATTGGTATCTGAAAAATACATACAAGGCATGGATGAGTTTTGAATTACTGTTTACAAAAGTCTCTGATCCTTCACTAAGTATTTGACATGTCAGAAGTTAAGGAGGGACTCACCTTGACAAAACAGTTGTTGGTGGATAAACAGACTCTGATGTTGTTCTCGACAGTTCGTCTGTCCTCACAAATGAAATGCATCAGCTGGTCCATCAGCTACAAAACACAGATTTGAAACAGATTTTAATATGCTTTGTTGAAATGTTGAAGTCACAAATGACAAAAACAACATAAACAATTTTTCAAAACACATTTAGATCTCTGCAACTCTAAAGATATGCTTTGAAAACTCCATCAAAGCTGATTAAACTGTATGACACTCAAAACACTTATGGGAAAACTTTCTATGAAAAAAACTCTATGAGACACAAAACAAATGAGAGCTCTAAAACTCCATTGAATCTTCAAAACTTGATTTAAAATCTCAGAAAGCTCTGTTAAAACTTGAAAAATCAGTCATCACTACCAATGTCTACATGCATTGTTTGAACATGTGAACCCACAATTAGGACTCCAGAAGACAGTCAAAGGTAAGCTCTTCTAGAGAGATCTCTAAAATGTATTACTGGCTTCATTGGATACTCTCTGTAGAGCTGAAAGCATTACATGTGGTTTGCTTTCATACCTGGGGAAAAGTGAGCATCTTTCCATGGGCGTGTTGCAGGACAACTGCAATCTTTGCCAGGTAAGTGGTGCTCTTACTGGCCACACGCTGCTGAGAGATACTGGCTGGTGATCCACAATTCCCCATTTTGGTCTGCATTTTGGTTGTGAAAGAGTCAGGAGAGTCAGGCCCCCCACAAGATGCTGTGTTCGCAACGTCACTGAGAGCAGAAGTGGTCCAACAGCGCTCTGGTGTGGATTTAAGTCCTGATGGGACAATGGAACATTATAGGGTGTGGACTGCAGTCTGATGAGGACCTTTTGATAAGAAGATGAGCCGTTACTGCTGAAGGTGGAGCCAGAGATCACAGAAACAGTTTCAAAAAGTCATCAGCATGTCTATATGGACATTCTGAGGGTTTCATCTCCTTCATTGTTCTTCTTTGCTGTTAGACACTCAGATGTAATAACTTAAACATTCATAGGATACTCAAGTCTAATGTTACATACATGAGTCCTGATTCATTAGCTGCCCTGTAGAGTTTGTCTTCTGTGTACCCACATGAATTGTATACATGTTGAAATACATATTACTGGCATTAAAGTGAGGGAGAACCAGCATTAAAAGTAGAAGAATGAAAATGACTAAGAGAAGGGAAACTTAGGTCCAATTTTGACATTGGTTAACCTTTCCAGTGAGCAGTTCACATAAATGTACTTGATTTAATTAGGAATTAAATGATTTAACCACAAACTATATACTTCAGGGGGTCTTTGGACCGACTTGTCAAAAGCTTTAGAAACCTCAAATGTATGAATTCATGTCATGTGTAATTAAGGATTACCTGTATGATGAAGTACAATCCAAGGTGCTGTTTAAAAAAGTTACTCCTCTTGAGTTGTTGCCAAAAAAATACACAATTTATCAAGAAACGTCTCAGATTAGAATCAGATACAACACTGACTCATTAGTTTCATGATACATTTCTAATTTTTAACATCTGAATAATGTTGAAATGACTGACATCAAGGCTGTTTCTGTGATGCAGCAGCTTAATGAGACTTAACGACAGCCAGGTGTGTGCTGTTCTCTGAGTCAGACCTGCCCCCCCTTTCTTATCTGCTGTTCAGTTGTTGGATCTTAAGATTTAACTTTAAACTCACAGACATGTTGTCTTAGGCACACAAATATAAAAGATGTGTTCACTATTTCTTCCTGGTTTCAATATATATATAGAAATAGTAGTTAGTTTCCTCTAATTCGTATTATAAACCTGTAAGCATGTTGGTCTCCAGCCTCCTAAATGATGTTCTGATAATACACAAAACAGGGCTGAGTGCCTCTGATATTCAAATAAACAATCTAATCACAGTGCACCAGTTTGCATATCAAACCTGTTTTCTTCTGTCCATTTGAGCTCATGAGCTCATTTACATCAGTAATCCTCATTAACACATTACATGATCAGGGGTGTGAACCAACGAGTGATATATAGAGGGTGAGCCTGGTCCGTTGAGGTTGCTACATGGTATATCCTGATGTGGGTCGGCAACACAACAACTGCTGATGTTAAATGTCTGACTGAAGATGGGCTGCTCAGCTGATCTGATGTCAGATCCACACAGTAAAAAAGCATAAGGAAACAAAGCCTGGTGCATCAGTGTGCAGGGTTCCCACTCTTTTCCAGAGATAATTTTCCAGGACATTTGCAGGACATTTTCATTGATGATCAAGCTGGTATGACAGTCTAAATTTAGTTCCTAATTTAGTTCCTAAATAGTCTAATATGTTCCTCTCAGTGGAAGTCAACATTGAAAGACATGTAGTCTATGGCTATCAATGAAATCATCTCTTACATACTTAAAAATTATGGCAAATTGATAATAGAATAATGCAACCACAGATGTTCAGCACTTCACTTTATTAGTGCAACCAAGTAACAATGAGGGGCAACATCTCAGCTTTCTCTTTTCTCAAATAATATAAAATGAGCTAAGAAAAAAACAAAAGAGCCTGCAAAGGAATCTGGAAGCTGCCTTACTGAAATAATTAAATAATAATAATAATCAGAGGATCAGTGCTTAAACCTAAATAGAACTGAATGACAAAAATGGCCGCAAATGTTTCTCAACTCAACTCAAACTCAAAATATACCTGCTTAATCATGATATTCATCCTGCTAAGTGGTCGATATAAAACGAAGCAAATGTCACATTTTTTATTTGAGTTACCATAAACTCTGAAAAAATCTCACCGGTGTAAAGACGCACTCTGTATTTGAAGATCTCTCAGAGATTTAAAAAAATGTAAACTGTCTTCCTGCATGGCGATGTCTATTATGATCAGGGATGTCTACAACGTGGAGTTTCTGTGCAGCTGTGTCGCTCTTTTTGTTCCGTTTGTTTTCACTATCGGGAGTTTGCACTCCTACTAGCTAGAGCAGGGGTTCTCAAACTTTTTGGAGCCAGGGACCCCTTACAGGTGAGAAAACTGTCCAAGGCCCCCTCATAATTGTAACACAGATTAAACACATTAATAATAATAATAATACATTTTATTTATATAGCGCTTTTCAAAAACTCAAAGACACTGTACAATTGTTAAAATCAATACAAGCAAGGAACAAGGAACACAAATCAAACAAAACAACAGTACAATCACAAATTAAAAGCTAACTTAAAAAGGTGAGTTTTTAAAAGAGATTTGAATGTTGAAGGGTCAGATTAGTTTTGGATATGAGAGGGGAGTGAGTTCCAGAGGATCATGATTGCGCACACCGATCTGTGTTGGGGGGCTAAGAGGAAACCTGGTTGGGAGGGATAGTGTTGACATTCAAAGTCCCTCTCTCTGAAAAGATGTTTACTCCGTGACTACCAACAGCAGCTTTAAGGGGGAAAACGCCATGATTGTATCAAGAAAGCCTGAACAGACAAAAAAAAAAAAAAATTGTCAAACACTTTCACACATAGACTACAGTAAATGCAAATTCTCCAGATGTAGTCTTTGGTTTTGACTCCATCATCTCATTTAGTAGAAATGCTGACACCTGGTGGTCAGATGACACCATTATCGTAATCACCATTTCTGTGTGTCTGTTTTCAGTATAATGGGAAACCAATGAACCAAACCCACGTCCTGTCAGAGTGGTGTGAGTAACATAGAGTTCACAAAACTCAAGTGAACACATCTACAAAGTTTCCTTTCACACACCTACACGCCTTTCCTGTTTTCGAATGTATCTGTCTCTTTTCTTCTGACGTGGAGATGTGCTGCAACAATGTTTTTTACGTGATGTGACGGGATGTGACACGAGCTCTCACTCAGAAGACAACAAGAAAGCACCTAGGTTATAAAAGAGGCTGTATATCAAGAAACCTGCCTGTAGCTGAGGTTAAGGGCGATTTAAACACCTGCATCATAAAACATGAAAATGTTAAAAAATGTGAAATTAAGGTTTAAGAAGCATAAATTTCTACCTAACTACTCTACTCTATTTTTTTCTTTAGCATGTCTGTTTCCTCTCACTCTTATTTAAACACGTTATGTAGCTTGTGACTCCTGTTCCTCTCATAAATTAGAACTGTGTTAGCATGTTAGACTTTCTTTGTTGCTTAAGTTATCTCACTTCTATAAGAGTGTCAGATAAATGTGAGACCTTCTTTGAGGACTGAAAATCTTTTGAACTGCATAGACTCCATTTATCACACAAGTGCCTTCACACTCTTAAATGTTTCTGAAACACAAAGCAGCGGGTAAATTTACAGGAACCTTGAACACATTGACACCACAGTTTGAAGCATGGAACTGTCAATTGAGTGAGGGTGGGTGAAATAAAAGCATTAGGGTACAGTTGAGACATAAAGGGATACATTTTCCATCATGAAATGTGCACTTAATATTTTAAATACAGCCTTTCAGCGCTCAGAAACACTCAAACATCTTTTAGTGTTATAAAATCATTATAGAATGATCTTTGTTCACTAAAAATCCCTCTCTACAGTATGCTTTGGTTGCTTGTCTATTTTTCTTATAGTTCTTATATCACCACTATATTTAAGAAGCAGACACCACAACTTTTACCCCCTTCCAAAGTCTTTCAGAAAAAGCTCATACCACTTACTCACTTTTCATAAACCCATCAGCCATAACATTGTGACTCCCTGCCTGATATTGTGTGGGCCCCTCTCTCATCAGGTTCAGGGTTTTAACAGCCCCAACCTGAGAACACATGGACTCCAACAGACCTCCGAAGTTGCGCTGTCGCATCTGACACCGAAATGTTGGCAGCAGATCGTGTAAGTTCTTAAAGTTGCAAGGTGAGGACTATGTGGATCAGAATAGGTTGTCCAGCACATCCCACTTGATGGGATTAAAATCTGGGGAAGCCAACGCAGTTGTTTTTCTCCCAACCACCTTCCTCCATTGCTGTGGTCCAGACCTCTCAGTACTAATATTCATTTTTCAACTTCGGTGGCTCTTCTGTTGGGTCGGACCACGAGTCAGCCTTCACTGCCTACACGCATCAATGACTTTGGCTGCCCTTGATCCTGTCACAGGTTTACTGCTTGATACTGACCGGCGAGGACTAGGAACCCCCGAACCAGAGTGGAAGTTTTGGAGATGATCTGACCCAGTTGATTATCAATCACATCCAACCCACTGACAGGTGCCAATGTAATGACATGATTAAAGATATTTACTTAACCTGCCAGTCATCATAATGTTATGGCTGACCAATGTATAAGATAGATTCCCCCAAATAAGGGAATATGACTTGTGTCTTAAAGTTACTAGAAACACCTCTATTCAACCACCTGATAAATAACTTACATTTTTCTGTTAAATATCTGTTAAGTTGGTGTGATAAAGTGAGAGTAACAGAATCCCAAACGTAATTTTTCTATCATCATAATGATGACATGCTTGCATAACGATTTAAACAGTTGTTACATCACATCAATGGACAGACGACACAGGTCAGACACTAAATGAAATAAAATGCCATTTTATTGTTCAGCCGTGTCATAACCTCGTCTCCAAAATAAGCACAGCAGGACTACAACTGGTTCATCAACCTAGCTACCCTTGATAGCACATAAAACTGGGTTTTATTTGACCACCAATGATAGCTTTAAAAGACTTTTCTATCAGACATCCAATGATAGCATACAAAATAGTTGTTAACCTACCAGTGATACTGTATATAAAACACTTGTCTCTAGATTTATCCCCAAACCCACCCTCAATTTAACCCATACCCCCTCTTTAGAACATTTGTGACACTGACATACTTTATGCTTAAACAAGCACATATTAAGAATGCATAATTCTCCATTTTTGAGATTATAAAAAAAAACTACACAATGTTACACTTTAAGTCAGAGTACAATTCAACTGATTATTAGTGTTCTACACATTCGGCCATTAACCAAAGGAACATTGTATAATATCACTATAACTTAACACTACATGTTATATACGTTTAAAAAATAAAAATTACAAATGATTAGCATGGAAGAGAGAATGAAGATGGCTAGTGCGAAGGCAAGCTGGGTCAGTACCATAACAGAGAATGAGTAATACAAAAAGAAATAAAAAAATAGAATAAGAAAAAATAGAAACAAAAAACTGATAAGAATACAGGCAAGGCTAAAACATATGTGTTTCAAACTTTTAAGATCCACCTCATGTGCGCTCATCCATTTAGGTAACCTGCTCCAAGACCTCCATTGTGTGATTCCACATCTCTCTAATACTTAACCCCGCCCCCCCTCCCCCCAAACTTCGACTTGCTTTAACATTCCCGTGGCAACCATCTTCTTTGTTTTTTCTTGTGTCAGGCACTTTCCAAGACCCCTTCATGCTATTCTTTACCTTCAACATCTCTACAGGCCAATCATAACGCTGATTCAGACAATACAGGCCAATCACAATGCAGGTTCTAACAGAGTACAACTGCAAGAGAGAACAGGAGGAAAGATCAGTCAGTGCTTTGCTATTCCTGGGATTGTTACTTTTACTGTACAATCTAAAGTCTGCCTTACCAATCCTACAGGTCGGTGTCAAACCAGGCCAGCTGGTTGCTGTCCATCAGGTCCTGGGTGTGGCCGAGGTCTGGCAATGGATCGGTGTGGTGGCCCAGGTCTGGCAGAGTGTCGGCATGATAGTCAGCACCCTCCATCATCGGGTCCAGAAGGGTGTCCTGACCGTAGGCTGCTGGGTAGGCCCTGTAGGCTCCGTCTGAAAGTCACACACTATCTTTATTGAACTGGTTCAAATTTGCTCAATTCTAATCTGGTAAACAGTAATCAGCTGTTTTTAACTGAGTGACACACAATGTCATATGCTCCACATTTATTGATATCTAGATTTATATACTGATGGGAATTTCAACAACTAGAAACCTCAAAATTAGATGCTTTAAAAAAAGGTTTATATGAAATCAACCATGGTATAAAAGATAGGAACAGTTTGAAGAGAAAAAACAAGCACTTACCATCCTGTCTGTAGGCCAGAGGGTCTCCCTGAGCTCCCATATCCAGTCCCAGGTCTCCAGTCTATAAAAAAGGCAAAACACTGAGTAAAGCTCAACAAAACACAGCATAGATGGAGTTTGAATATAGCATATTAGCAGTTTAGAGTATTTAATGTAAAATACATTTAAAGGACACCAGTAAGTATAATAACTTAATTATTTTTCAAAGCGAGGACACAACATATTCAAAACCGGTTCAGATTTTGTTCCTAGAAATAGCTAATTTGCTTCTAAATGCATGTACCTCGTTCCAGGCCATGGGCTCAGTCCTAAACAAAGAGCTTGTCAGCTCCACTGACAGACGCTTCTTGTAGTCCTGTGGTTTGTCCTCAGACATACGGAAAAGGACAGCTGCAGCGTAGGTTGCTATATGAGAGAATGATCACAAAAACACACAGTGAGCTGAGGGTCCCAATGTAGTTTCAGTATACACAAGTAAACCAAAAATAAGAGCTTGTGTCCTCACCAACGCCCTCGTTACGGGAATGCAGCAGCTCAGTGAGGGGCGCAGTGGCTCCTTCGGCCTCAATCGCCTCTGCAGCCTCCTTATCTTGAGCCAGCTCACACAGCACACCTGCTGCCACACGCTGGATGTTCTCCACTGGAGAATACAGCAACTGGAGATAGGGAAAAGCAGAGGGGAACACTTAGACCAACACATTTACATACAGCTTATGAGTGACTGTAAGAGTGTGTCAACAAAGCCAGTTTTCACCACAGTTGAGGATTACCTGAACAAAGAGTGGAATGGTGTTGAGTCCTCTGATGACAATTCTGTTGTGGACGTCCCGGGCTAGGATGTGCAGAGCCCCTGTGCAGCCCTCCACAATTTCCTCCATGCGCACACCCTCCTGTGTGCAGAAGAGTGGAGGAAAAAAAGGATGTCAAAAACAAACTATATAATGTTGTACTAAAGAAAGCTTGAGGGTTTATCAGCCTTGTTACACACCACAAACTGCTGCTGGTTGCCTCCCATGCTGGTGCGCCTCTGGGTGTCCTGGTGAGCCCTGACCAGCAGCTGGACCAGGCGAGGAATAGCTCCCTGCTCACGCAGAGCGCTGTGGTTGGCTGGGCAGAGAGCCAGGTTGCGGATCAGACCAACTGTGGCCTACATAGGGAGAGAATTTCACATGATCAAGTCCTGGCAAAAATGGTTTTTTTCCTTCTATTTTTGAAGGTTGTTACTCTAGGAACATGTGAAAATTCTAATAATGACCTTGATAAGAGGCCAGTGGGATGGGGGGTGCAGGAGTTTGACCACCACAGGCAGGCCGTAATGGAGGCGCACAGCATTCTGGGCCATCTCGGCATCCTGGTGGCGGGAAGTCAGGTGACGCAAAGCACAGACTGCTGGCTCTGTGATGTCCTCTCTGTCGCCAGCTCTGAGCACTGTTCTCACCAGAGCCTCGATGCCTCCAACCTGACAGGATAAGATCAATATAGGAAACCATGTAGTTACATTTACAAAAGGTACATTTAAAATAACAAGGGGGGGTTTAGTCTGAAAAAAAAGAAAGAAATTCTACTTTATATACATACCTGGCAGACCATGAGTTTGTTACTGTAGTTGTTGCAGGTCAGGTTGGAGAGGATGCCAGCGGCACATGTCACTACATTGATGTCATCACTGCCCAGCAGCTGGACCAGGGTCCCCAGAAGACCCTCCATTCCCTCCTGGAGAGCAGAGAATGTGTTGGAAGAAGACAGTGAGAGGAATTCATGCATTCCACATGATTTAACACTTTGTATTAAATGAGTGTCTAAACATACTGTTAAAAAATGAATAAATTAAATTACATCTTGTCCACTGTCAAGATAGATATATTTTTGGAAGTATTGACAACGTAACACATTCATTTATGAGCAAAAACTCTAAAGCCTGAAACTGGAGCTCGTAACATGTTTGCATTTGTTGCTACTTAGTATGCATCGTACCTGTTTAGTGGCCGCATCTGAGAGATTCCTCAGAGTCCAGAGGCAGTTCTGGACCAGACGCTGGCTGGGGTCTGTCAGGTGAAGCCCCAGTGCCTGCATGCCTCCTACACACACACACAACACAAATGTATTACATCAAAGGGATTTCTCCTTGGGTATCTCTCACTCATTTCTGTATTCACTGTAAAACGCTTCATTTTTATTTCTGCAGCCTGGGTTTGTACGTACCAGCCTCCACGATGGCAGGCTTGTTGCTTGAGCAAACAGAGAGCACCTTGAGCACTCTACTTGTGGTCCACAGCAGTTTCTCATATGTGAAAGTCCTCATGATGTTGACCAGGGCCTGGGGACCACCGCTGGCCAGAATGATCAGCTGAAACCAAGACGCAGTTGTAGATGTGTGAGCAGACAGGAAAGAATTAAATTTACTTGAATGCAAAAAACAAGCTGATGTTCAAATACCTTGCTCTCCTGATTGCCATATGCCAGGATCTGCAGGCAGTCAGTGGTGATTGCCAGAAACTTGACGTTGGTGTTAGCCAGCAGGGCCACCATCTTCTGCAGCCCTCCGGCCAGGCGCACTGCCATCTTTGCTCCCTCCTGGTGCAGCAACAGGTTGTGGAGCGTGGTGATGGCGTAGAACAACACACTGTCCACAGGGGAGCTGAGGAAATACACAAACAAATCACAACTTTAACGACAAATAACAACCTTTTAGAAGTAGAATGTAAAAATGGATCACCTAAAATCCTAACAGAAACAGGCACAGGTTTGCTTTCAACCAGGATAATAAAAAGACGATGATCATCAGTACAGACATGGCAGAAATCAACAAGGCTAGGAAAACATACACTCTCAAATTAATTGTTGTAGCTTATAAACACAAGCATTTTTGTAAAACATCAGCAGTTCTTGGAAATAAAAAGCAACGTTTAAGTTTAACCATGAATCTTTGTAACTACTCATTACCACAGGCAAACATGCTGTCTGCTAGGCGAGACCTGACAGACTGACCTGCTTCTCACAGCAACTATACAGAAGCATGTAAATTACTGTAGTCTCATTATCTTACATTTAAGGAATTCTGAAGGGTTCTCAAGGCTACATAAAAATACAAATCTAAAGGAACTTTAAAATATTAGTCACCACGAAAACAGACAAAAGCTGGTTAGTTACTTCAAATAGCTTCCTGCATTCAAGTTGATTCCCTGATCACTCATTTGTTCTCCAACAAAGCGGGCAGTTTGTCATCCATCCTCATGCAATGAGTCGCAATTCTCTGTTCTGTGCATTCAAAGCGTGGTAATATGATTCCAGGTGCGAATTCAAAGACACACAAGGGGGAGATCAACAGGTCGTGACTTGCCAGCAGGTTAATTGTTTGGGCTGTTTGCTTTGGCTTTTCATGGAGAATACAAGAGTTGAGTACGAAAGGAAGACTATTAACAGTTTCAAATTTGTCTCTTCGCAGAGAAAGCAGCTCTTCAGGAATGAAACTGCTGAGTAAAGACTTGGAGTTGGTTACATCAGCACACAGAATCTGTTTGATGTTTTAGGAGTCATGTTGCTCTGTAACACTGCTAGTTTGTTATGATAGTCTTCAGGTGTTTTCCCTGAACAGGTGATGACTAAGCTCGACCAGAAATGCTGTTCAATTTATTTGCAAACCTGACTCATTATTTGCTTAATCATGATAGACTCGAAGCGAATGCAGGAGGGAACATTGTGGCATTTCTAAACTAGCTCTCAACTTAAGCACAGTGAGACAGAAAGATGTAAAGAAGCATGGGAGTGAGGGGGCGTTTGAGACTCACATGTGAACATGTTTTTTTTTTGTCTTCGTCATATAGAGCTCAGTGATAAACAGAGCACTGCAGCTAGTTAGACTCCAAACATGTCTTGCTGATTTGTAGTAAAGTAAATAAACACTGTTAAGTAGCTGTAAGGCTTGCTGTTTGAACTACTATTCGTTGATACAGTACTGCTTGTGTGCCAATACAAATTTGTGCTGCGGGGAAATAATAGCAAACAATCTTTTCATTTAAAAGCGTGTACACTGATCGTCTCCGACTACGTTTGCACTAAAACCCTCGCAATTCCTTCACTTTCTCACCCCAACATCTTGACCAGAGCAGGAATGCCTCCAGACTTGAAGATTGCGAGGAGTCCCTCACGATGGTGGGAGAGATTGTGCAGGGTACCAGCAGAGCAGCGAGCTGTCTCTACATCACCAGTGTTCTGCATGGCACGAACAACAGCCGAAACCATCTGCGGGGAGCGCATCAGGGCGTGGCGCGATGCCTCCTTCTTTGACAGCTGATGCACCATTACAGCCGCTTTGTTCACAACAACCTAGGTAGAGATCATTTTGGTTAAGAATGCACAGTCAAGGAAGGGGTGCAAACTGATGTCCTTGCTTGTATCAAAACACAAGATAATGAGCCACTACTGTAACATAACAGTCATTATTTAGATGTTGACGAACCTGGTCCTCATCATTGAGCAGTTTGGTGAGCTCAGGGATGGCACGAGTGGCCAGCTCAGCATCATCCTGGTAGTTAATGAGGTTGACCACGGCATGCTTCAGCATCTGAGAGGGTTCTGCCAGGCGCTGCACTGCTGTTGGGTGGGTGGCATCCAGCTGGGTGGGTGGGATCTGGATACCCTCCTCCAAGGTCTCAGGAAACATGGCGGCACGCACACGCTGGGCCCTGGTCATGGCATATCCCTCAATGTCTGAAAGTGGGGCAATGAAGGTTAATACTAAATAAATAAAGAATACATTGAATTGATTCATGTATCTCAGTGCGTCATATACCTGTAGTCTCGGGAGTGAAGGGCGGGTTGAACTCCCAGTCGTACAGAGTTGGGTCATCCTCCTCAGCATCAGGGTTTCCCTTTCCACTCAGAGATGGTGCTGTGGTGGTGACTCCAGACTGAATGCCTGAATCCAGGTAGGACTGCTGTTGCCACTGGCTCACTGCAACCTTGCTGTCCCCCATTGCCATGTCCAGCTCCATCAGATCAGCTACACAAAAGGAGCATGGTTGTTAGACACAGAGAATGACAGATATGAGTCAGGAATGGTCTTCTTTACTTCAGTCAATCACTTAAGGACAAGATAGTCTAAGACCGATCTTGGAGAACTTGTCACCTTATATCCAAAGCTTGATTCATAAGGCAACTAGACTGATAGAAATTCCAGAAGACGTTTCACCTCTCCTCCGAAAGGCTTCTTCAGTTTTGAACAGACTGTTGGCTACCTGGACACACCCACGACTGTTAGAGGCTTGTATTTTCTAGCTCTTCCCCAGTCTGGTCAGATTTGAAGAAGCCTTTTGGAGGAGAGGTGAAACGTCTTCCACCAGTCCAGTTGCCTTACAGATCAAGCTTTGGATTACCATGACCTGGATGACTGAGAACATTCACAGACATATTCTAACCTTATACATAAGGCTATTGCATGTGTTGTCTGAAGCTTATGCAGGTAGGTAATGTAGGAATATAGAGGTGGGAGTCGCTCTGAGAATAAGAGACACAAATCTGTTGGGGGAAAAGTTCTGATTGGGCAGAACAGAATAGTGTTGACTGAAAAATCAAGTGCCTGTTCCTTTATGCATGACACCCTCAAGAATTTTTGCACATCATTGATTGAATTGTGTAAAAATCTAATTATTCAAATAATCAACTTACATACTTCTCTTTTTGAAGGAGAAGCTAAAATGCAACAAAAACTGGAAACAAAATAGTTTAGATACCATGACATGTGCTCACCTGGCCTCCATTTTTTCTTTTCAATTTCTGACTAGTTCAAAACTTTATATAATTCCATGTAATTGTGAACAGAGAAATCAAACCACCTTGGTAGTTGAGGTTAACTACGAAATGCCGTGTTGATACCAAGATCAAACACATTTGTGTAAAAGTTTTTCATACTTACACTGGGTAGCCATTGTTCTTGCCTGCCCTCAGCCCGCACAGCAGATATGTCTGTGTTAAAAGAGAAAAAAAGTACACAGAGGGAAATTAGACAAGTCACACTCTGCTCAGAGTTCTTGTTTGCCTAAGCCAAACCCCGATCGTAATGTTTTTGCGTTTCTTCTACGTGATATAAATAATAAACCTCACAGTCTTCGGTGCTACCTGGGCCAGGTCCCTCTGATTCCTGATTCAGACGCTAACGTAAGCTGTGAGGGGAAATGCCGAGCCTCCACCTCCAGCCGAGAGAGCAAAGCGGTGGGTATTTCCAGGCCAGCATGAACACAATTCACCATTCAGCGGCAAAGAACATCAAAGGCATATTTTCTCCCCCTCCCCCTACCACCACGGCCAAGTTCCGACCTCGCAGCTTGGGTTTCCAATGAGAGACTACCCCCTCCTCCGCCCCGCAATCACTTCCATGACTCCTCCTCTCAAATTGAGTCTGTTTGTGAATGTAACAAGCTGCTTCATCAAACTAAAGAAGCCAAATTCCCTTGCTTTTATAGGTTGCATCAATTACAAAAACACGATTTAGGAGCACATATGAGCCACAAGCGCTAGCTAACAGGTTGGCTAGCTTATCTTGAAAGCTCGCTATGCTAACCTAACGTGCCTAGCTAACCAGCTAACATAAACAAACACAACCTCCTGATTTACACACAATGCTTTTAATGCCTCACGCATGTCCAGGTGCGCAGTTGGGGTTACAACTCATCAAAGCTACATATCACTTCATTATAAAAAATCGTGACTTTCAAGCTAACCCTCCAAAATGTTGAAGTCTGGTTTGGTTAGCTTAGCTACACAGGACGTATGAAAAGTAGATCCAAGCGCCTCCGTACCAGACCTGCTGTGCTGCCAGCCAGATCCGAAACCCTCACCGGAGCCCCCCTCCCAAAACCAAGCCTGGTTCTCCTTGGTAGAGCAAACACAGACGCGCTGAAAAACGCTGCACAATGGATGTAGTAGCCACGCCATCCTTACCAGAGTCGAGTGGCTCCTCCGTGGTTCTTGTCAGGGGAATCTTCTCCTTTCTCTGGGCTGAAAATAGGAAAAGAGCTGCTAGGTGAACCACCCGTACAAGTCCGAACCACACCCGCTGCTGCTCCGCCGAAGATGTTGCTTCCGCCTGTGCGAGCGAGCACCAAGATGGCGAAGGAGAAAATACGGTATTCTGCCGCACTAGAAAAAATAGGGCGCCTGTTAAATAAAGTTTTTACATAGTATGTTTCACTTTAGGTGTATCACCTGATATTGATTTATATCTTTTCATCTGTAGGGCATTCATCTATTTTTGTGTATTGAGTATTTGTCGTATGTAGGTAAAAGATGTTGGACACTTAGTGTAGTTGGGAGGGCGAGGTGCATTCATTAGAAAGGAATGTGATTCATGAGCTGCTGGGTTATGATCAGTGGTGGACAGTAACAAAGTAAATTTACTTGAGTACTGTACTTAAGTATATTTTTTGAGTATCTGTTCTTGACTTGAGTATTATTTTTGGGGGATACTTTTTACTTTTACCCCACTACATTCAGAGGACAATTATTGTACTTTTTACTCCACTACATTTCTATCAGTGCTCTAGTTACTCACTACTTTTGCTTTGAAGTCAGCTCATGAATGTCCTTCTCTTTTCTGAAATCTGATCCCTAAGACAGTAAAACTTTGTGTAGTTCTGTTTGTCTCAGTGGTTTAGCCTTACCTGCATATCGTGCGTCTCCACGGTTGAACGTGGCGCAAACACAGAGCAAATATCACTCAGATCAGGCAGTTCATTTAGAGGTGGTAATGATGGATATAATTCTCCACCTGAGCACCCATGACCATATCTTCAGAAATGTTCTCCTTGTTTCCCACTCTGCCCAAACATATAAAAATTCACTGTCCAACCTGAGAAAGCATGTTAGTTTTTAGAGATTTCAAGCAATGTTTTCTAGATAAACATAATGTAACAGAATGTACTCCTATGTATTCTTGGCTGCACTGATATATTGTGAAAATACAAAGTTTTGAGATTTTTTAAGAAGTGCTTTGTATACTTAAATATTTTTAAAAGCACGTACTTAACTTAAGTAATAATTTGACAGAGCAAGTTTCACTTGTATTGAAGTCATCTTTGACCTGGAGTATCTATACTTTGACAAATATTTACCTTAACATGGAAAGAATATATATTTGGATACCATTTATCTTATTTGACTGAGTCAAACTTGAAGTCTGCATGTCAACCAATCGTTTTCTTACAAGATGAACACGCTTGCAGTTTCATTGGAAATTCTTAGAATATAATCAAATGCAGCGACAAAGTGAAGAAGAAAACCAAAAAACACAGAGACTATAAATTACACTGTATAAAAATTGAATGTCTTACGTGAATTTCAGTTTTGTAGCCTAAGAGAAAATGAGAACTCAAATAAATCATTAACTTTGAAGGCAAAATATAGTTTTTAGGAAAGTATAGGATGGCTAAAATACATGATGTTGTGCTTTCACTGATTAATTGCCCTTTTAGTTGTTTTTCTTGATTTTCAATGCACATGTGGCAACTGTGATTTGAGCCCTTTTCTAAATTCCGGCACACTATGCTATAACTTGTGTGCCTCAGGGGACTTGAAGCTATTGAATGTATTTCCTTAAAATTGTAATCTTGTAAAACCACTTCATATTCCGGCAGTTATTCATAGGATAGCTGTAAACCACATGCAATGCACATGCCTAAATTGCAACAGTGGTACATTCAATCAAATCTTTTGCATCTCTTTGCAGACATATCAGCCTCTCAGCATTCAATACAAAAGCATTACTGTCATTACAGTTTGTAGATATTTAAGTTATTATGATGACTATATAAAAAAAACCATTTATTGATATTGAATGAAAATAAGAGAAAGTGTCACACACAGTGTAGTGAAAGTCCATGTGGCTGACACGTGCTAGAAAAGTTCGAAGTCCACAGTGCCATTGTGGCGCATGATAGTTGAAGAAATAGAAAATGAAACTTATGAATATAATATGTTCCAGTTAATACGTGTGGTAGTTTGATCTAATATCTAAAATGAGGCAAAATGTGTAGTAGGCTAAATAATTATCAGTTACCTGTTGGCCCGTGGTGTAACTCATGTTTGGGACTAGAATCAAAACTCTGGCATAAAATAATACAAGCCTGATACATGAAATGTCTCCAGCTGTGGCAGAGAAGCATTCATATATACAGCATCAAGCAAAATTGTCACTACCTTGCAACCGAAAATTAGACTGGGCTATCTGCAATTACATCTACATATCACATGCCATAATATGATTATAAATCACAAATACAGACCCTGTCTTATATGCATATTAATTAACTAGGGTAAATTAGCTGCTCTTGAGGATGAATCATCAAGCCAACAGCAACCATAGTATCTACACTGTGGATAAAATTTAATTAGCTAAAAAAATGCCTTGTTTGGATGAATGATTACGACAAAGAGTAAAAGAAAACATTTTTGATCAACATTGCATGAACAAAACTATATCCTAAGGGTTTTTATGGTTCTCCTTTCTTAAGTTGTTTGATGAGTTGAGGAGATCACTGTAGTTTTTACAGACACTTTCTGCTTGTTATTGCACCCACTCATACTGGTGTGTTTATTACCTGCATTTGGATTTTTCTGAATAACCTCCTAGTATCATTGCATGCTTTGAAAATATACAAATTCAGATTCTTGCAACAAGGTCAACCTGAGCTTCCTACTCAATGAAAGCTTCACAGTAACACATTTTCTTACATAAATATATACACCATATTCATATTTATTTTTTCCAAAGACAAGTTCAATAAAAGCAAAGAGGAACCAGGTGGATGAATCCGAATAAATACACCTTTTATTTGACTGATTAACAGATCTGATTATACAAACGCCAACACAGAGCTCTGAAATAACAGGACCAATCAGCGAGACAATGACTGTACATTCTTGGTGTGACCCTCCCTTGATCTGATCCCATCACCCGCCCACCACCCTACCCGCAGTTAACTATTCAACTGAATCACTAGTGCTTCTTTCTGTACAAGTAAAGCTCAGCTACCCACCTACCCACCCTCTACCCCCCTACCTTTTTCAGTGCACTGTCTGTTATCTACAGGTCGGAGCAGTATGTACCACAAGGAGAGGATTGGCCAATTGTAGAACTGAGAGTAAAGATGGACCGTAAGTGTCTTCTACACTGGACTAGTTATCTAGTGTCAAATATTTTTCTCGTCATGTTTGGTTTGTGTAGTCTAGCAGACAGTGCTGCTGCAGTAATAGTGTTTGCACCATTTTAAGAGCTTGTAGTGTAAGAGCATAGTAATGTTTTTGCCTTTTGGTTGAAATGCAAACAGCCAAAAATCTCTTAACATACAGGTCTAGGTTGAAGTAACTTCATATTCTCCACTCTCATACATACGCACACACGCGCACTCACACATGCACACACACAAATACTGGTATGTTTTTCCCTTCATTTAAAAAAAAAACAAGACTGTTCGCAATTTTGTTTCAGGCATTTTTTTGTTCTCAATCTCTTCCTCCGGCCAAGCGTGACTTGCCCCACATACATGAAACACACAATCATCCCTTAAGTACCTAAGTACAGATTCTTCCACATGCGCCCTTCAGCTGTTCCTACAGTAAAAACACTAACTGCACCATCACAAGAAATGGATGGATAAAACACCCACACTTCATTCTTGCAACCACTATTCTTCAACCCTGCCTCTCACCCCCCCACCCCCCATCTCTATTCCACCCTTTGGTCCCCCACACCCGCTTCCTCTCATGTAACAGACAGTCTGTATGTAACAGTGACAAATACTGGCCCTCAGCGTAACAGCCAGGAAGAGAAGAGAGAGAGAAAGAAGCAAAGGGAGTAGGAGAAAGGGGGAGGAGAGGGTGGGTTCTTCTCAAAGTGAACGATGACAGGGAGGTGAATTTGTTTTTCCACCCTTCCTTTTTCCCCCTGACATCCCTCTTTCTCCCTGCATCTTGGTGATGGAGTGGAGGGAGGGAGGACAAGTGAGGGAGGTGGAATATGACTGAGGAGGAAGGCGGGGAGAATGGAGGAGGGGAGAGAAGGAGGGCAGGGTGAAGTGTGTTGGTCTTCATGTGTCCTGGCCATCGGTGGCAGGGGTCTCGTTGGCATTGGGCAAGTCTGAGTCACTCTCCCGACTGGAGATGCGGTCTAGCTCCGCCTGTACGTCGCCCAGGCCCAGCTTGGAACCTGCATCAGATACATGTTAACATTCACCTTTTTCAGCATTTCAAATGATATCACATTTTCACTATCCGTTACGGCACAATGCAATATTCACAAAGCAATTTACACATGGTTAAAATAAGAGCTGGGTGAAATATTGATTATGAGACAAGTTTTCAGGATAAATAATCAAGATAACAGGCTTAGCTGTTTTTAATGGATGGGTGTTGATTTTGTATACACGCAGTATGAATCAATGTCATGTTTAGGTTACTGCAATAGTACAAATGACTCATTCTACATTTACCCTTCCAATTATCTTGTAAAACCAAACCTTTGGCATTACTGCATGTAGCTTATTAAAATATTAGTTGCTTTGAATCATATATGTCCTGAGCTGAGATCGTCCCTATTGAGAGTAGGATTGTAATTTTGGCAGAATCCTAAACTGGCACAAAATTTGGGCGATTTTATTGATTTGATTTCCAACCTGCACACAATCACAACGTCACTGAATGCACATCTGCATGTACATGGCATAATAAGTAGCATTTTCTGGATAATGTATCCTCCTAATCATCAATCATAATCCAGAAGAAGTGAGTGAGTTGTCTGTATTTTCTGTATGTTGCACATTTGATGGGTAGGACTGTAATCACTGTGCAGTGGTTTGAAGCCCCCGTCAACAGTCAGCAAGTCAGGACTAATTTAAAACACATAGGGACCAGGTGACATCTTTGCCCCTCTGCTTTCAATCTGTAAGCAATAGATACTCACAGAGTTTGTGCATCCTTATGAGACATCATATGGACTTTAAAAAGTTGGACCGGTGAATGACAGTCTGCTGTGAAGTGGCTGTATGCAGGGGCAGGTTTGAGTTTTCTTTGCATGCCAATGTAGCACATTTCCTTTAGTATTATCTTATATCATGATTTCGGACAGATCTTTCTTTGTAAGCTCTTAAAGTGTTAAGCTAATAAGATCTCTTTGTGGAATCGGGAAGGGTAAATAAATGCTATTCATTCATGTGTGTGAGTATTATCGATTCCCGGCCACAACCAGTATTATCAAACGATGAAGCCCATTCGGAAGTGTTATAAACTGCAATATATCGAGAATCCGCTTGAGGCTGGCTGCAGAAACAACAGAATCCACATAGACATGAATGGGAAAAAGACGATCTTTGCAGCATTAATAAACATGTTTACAGCCTGGTTCAAAAAACGGCTTGGCCCTACGAAGCTAATCTCTCTATCAGCACACACTGTACGGAGGGTGAATGTTTTTCTAACGTGATGGTTCAGAAGATATTAAGATTCTGAGTTTTTGCCAAATAAGGACATGACTGACGTGACTCCCGGTCGAGAACACATAGCTGTTGGCGAGGAGGCTCACACTACGGGTGCATCTCAAAGCTCTAAACGTTCCATCATTGCGTCGTTTCCTCACGTCTCTTCCTCACGTCTTAACCAGAGGAGAGAGGAGATTTGTATTTAGAGAATTGAGACGTCCTCTACTCCGGAGCGTCACGTGAAGAGACGTCGGTTTGTGATAACGGCTTTAACAGCTGTTTGTGTCTGCACACATGTTCACTGTAATAACTCTGTTTACCTGTTTAACACACACCTGCACATGAAGAGAATCAGCTCTCTGTTTATTCTGTCCTGAAGCATGACGGATCAATTTACCAGTAAAATGCCTCATTATTAAATTATTTATTACTTCAAGGGAAAATAGAAACCGTGCAACTGTTTTCAAACCCTGTGTTCATTAATGATCAGCCTCATATGAAACTTTATTAACCTGACAGGAAATATAACAAGTGTTTTTACTAACAGACAAACTTGTCAGACGTTTATTCTCTTCATGAAGAAAACAAGAACAAACGGGGAAACTAACAGGAGGAATAACTGATCAAGAATATATATTCTATCTGATATTAGACTCTATTACTCTATTTCATTAGTCAGTGAATCTGACAAAAACAATCATATATAACATAATTCACCCTCTGTTATATTGAATTTATGATTTTGCGTTCAGTATTTTGTTCAGTATTCAGTAACTCACATCAAACACTTTTTAATCTCAGCTCATCACATACAGACTGTCTAGAAACTGACATATGTTTATGGTCTGTTTCAGGGAACCCTTAGTGACTGTTTTAAGGTCCTTCTTTTCTCTGTTATTAGACTCAGCTGATGTTAAGTTTCGGTTAAGTCCGAGCCACTGCAGCATCCAATCAGTGATTGATATTCAATAAGGGGGCGTGTCTGTCAAAGAAAAGACTTCCGTGAAGTCAGCTGTCATGTTTCCTCGATTATCCCTCCTCCGATCAGTCTCCTCGCTCCTCTCCTCCAGCAGCGTTTAGAGCTTTGGGACGCAAGTTAAAATGGCGCGTCAGTAAATACTTCCGGTTCGGCCAAGGAGCAAGGAGACTGCAGTTTAGAGCTTTGAGATGCACCCTACGTCACACTCTGCCTGGTTGAGTTCCGCATTTCCAATATGGCTGCCGCTTTCGATTGGCTTCAAAACAGCTCTCACAAACAGATGGGTGACGTCACGGATACTACGTCCATATTTTATACAGTCTGTGGTCTTGGCAAGTACTTCATGCCATCCCTGCTGAATTCAGTGCCCCTACCCAAATGAAAAAGTCTGCACATGCCCCTGAATGAAGGAGCAGCACACAAATGAAACGCAGCCTCATCTGCATTTAAACAAAATCATTCAAGTCTTTTAGGGTTGTGCGGAGCTGTAGACGTTTTTATTAGTTGCTTACAATGTAACCACTGTGGAACAATAAGAAAGTCGTTATTTTTCGGTCTCTCTCATTTGTTTCATTATCGATGTTCACTCTCTTTACTACCTCTCTATGTCTCTCGGCCACTACTTCTCTCCCTTTTGTGCTTGTTAAAACCATAGACTATAAAAAAATGGATGTAGTATCCCTGACGTCACCCATCTATTCTTGAGCGCTGTTTGGAAGCCAAGCATCAGCAGGTGCAATATTGGAAATGCTGAACACAGCTAGTCCCAGCTAGTGTGAGGTAAAGAGGTGGGCCTCTTTTCTAACAGCTACAGGTATGCCTGCCTGTCAATCAAGTCAGCCTGTCCTTATTTTGGCAACTTGTAAGTTTAATATCTTCGAAAATACACCCCCTGTACAATGTGTGCTGAAAGAGAAATTAGCTAGTCAGACCACACTGTTTACTGAACCAGGCTGTAAACATTCCTATTATTGCTGCAAAGATTGTCTTTTTTGAATGGGTGTGTATGTAGCTTCTGGTGTTTCTGCAGCCAGCCTCAGGCGGACACTCGATGAACTGCAGTTTTTTGTTGTTTTTTTTAAGTTATATTTTCGGGCGTTTTTGCCTTTATTGATAGGGAAGCTGTAGAGAGACAGGAAATGTGGAGAGTAGAGTAGGGGAAGATGTGTAACAAATGGTTGTGGCCGGGAATCGAACCTGGCGACCTCTGCGATGAGGACTATAGCCTCTGTATGTGGGGCGCCTAGACCGTTAGGCCACTATCACTTCCACATCGGCTTCATATTTTAAGACCGGAGATTGCCGCTTGGTTGAAACTTGAGGTTGAAAATACATCTGAAGATTTGTTTTATTTCAGAAGCTTTGATCACTTTCTAACAAATTTGACAGCCTTAATAAATGAAGATAACTGTCAA
The DNA here is from genome assembly GCF_009762535.1 of Notolabrus celidotus. Classification (NCBI taxonomy): domain Eukaryota; kingdom Metazoa; phylum Chordata; class Actinopteri; order Labriformes; family Labridae; genus Notolabrus; species Notolabrus celidotus. Next base: position 15,466,191 of record NC_048287.1, on the reverse strand, counting down.
TTGGCTAGGGTAGCAAGCACAAAAGAAACTAAAAAATAAAAAGTTTGCAACCATCTATGTTGTAGTTGTACCAAGGTGATATATATATTTAAAGGGAATCATTAAAGATTATTGTGTTATTGTGGAGGTTAGTTTACCTATACTAAATACTTAACTGTTTGGTGAAAACTTAACACTCAATAGCATACATTTCAGTTTAATATCTATCTATCAGTGCAATCATATATGTACTTTTCCAAACATATTACCCAGCCTTAGTTAGAATCATGTGTAATGATTGTGGCTGATGTTGGTGAAGTCAGTGATGAGAATGCAATGCAGCATGCATAAAAAAGGGCCAGAAAACATGTAGAGGAGCAGAATGGAGACAGGGAATAAGAAATGTTAAGGCTGCAAATGTAAAGAAATAATCACCAAATCAGATCAAACTGATGCCTTCATCGCTGGCACTGTTTTCTCCCAATGAGAGAGATGTGACAGAAAAGAATGCAGCTCTGAGGTGTTAGATGATTTTTTACATACTTGTGTAACTTGTAATTAAAATTACATAAAGGCAATCCAAATGATGTTCTGCCACCATTATTAAAAACCCCAAATCAAGTGTTGATCTGCCTGAGGTTGTGTTAAACTGCAACTCTTTTCACTTTTTTTTCCGAAGACATTAGGTGCAGAAATACTTAAATAGCCTTGGGATCATCTTCTGAACCACAACTTGAGTAAGATGTTGATCGAACAAAGAGTTTCGTCAAATCTAATCGGCCGTTGTTCAAAAAGCAAATGAGCGATACAAAAAGCATGATCCCAGGAAAGGGGGGGCAAGGTCAAATAAATAAAAGGATGCTTGCAGGGATGAACAATGACATGAGCAAGCATTTATAAGTGAGGAATATCTCTCACACACACCTTAACGTGGCCAGCATCCTCTGACTAGTGCACACACATACACACATTATGAATGATGTTAAGAGTGAGATTACACAACAGACAGCTACGAGCAGAGTAAGGAATGAGAAGACAGTCGCATAGAGCTGAAAACACACGTATAGATTAGAGTTAGCGAGAGTTTTTGGCAGTCGCACTCAAACCCTTTCATCATTCTCTTTACCAGGTGTAATGTTTGTATCTGGAGCAGTGGACAGGAGCGGGAGGAGGGAAGGAAATGATGGATGGCGGGTGGAAGATGAAAAACCAAAAAAGAAGCTGGGTGATACAGAGCGACTGAAAATGGTGTTAAATTCTACAAGAAGCAAATTGTGACTTCTTTCTGTCAGACAAATATGGAGTAACATCACAATCTCAAGCACACACAAGCTTTTCTTCTTACCCGACTTGCGTACTGTTCCTGGAGTGTTGTTACCGCCGCCTGGCGTCCCGGGCCCCCCTGTCCCTGCTTTCTTTGTCAGTAGACTGTTAAAGAAGTTGGCCAATACGCCCTCACTAGTCTGACCTACAGAACAAAAAGAGAACAGTTTAAAAAGAAACGTAAACACAAGTAGGGTTGCAAAGGGGTGAAATTTCCAGTAAATATTTTTGGAAAGTTTCCATGGGATTAAGCTGGGGAATTTTGGAAATATTCCAAATTGGACACTTTCCATCCAAAATAATACAATTAAATCAGATTTATTTGTGAGTAGAACTTTATCAAGTGTTAGATATTTTACTCAGCCCGACCCAGCCCATTCAAAATTTAACAAAAATAAAATCCCAACAAAGTCCCATTCAAAATGTTAAATGAAAAAGCATCTTCCCTTAAGCTTCTCAAGCCTAGCCTCAGTAGGATTCTAGAAATCATCTGTGCATGCGGTGGAGGAATGCACAGTGCATGTAGGGGGCGTGGTCTCAATAGCCCTGCAGTAAGCAGTGTGCTTAGTGCATGTGATTGAGGAATAGCATTGATATTAAACTGTACTTGCATCAAATCTGGTTGTTGTAGTCAGGATTATGTTAAAATATATTTTCCCCAACTATATTTAAGTTCCCTATTAAGAGCCAACCTTCAATTTAGTAAATTCCTGGTTTATTCCCGTTAATTTCCATAAATTCCTGTGAATTCCCATGGAAAGTTTCCAACTTTGAAAATTCACGGAATTTTGCAACCCTAAACACAAGGCGAACAGGTGGGTTAGTGCAACGATGTGATGTATGACGTACCTGACTGTGGCATAGCATTAGCTACGTTAGCCGCTGCAGAGCGATTACTCGTCCTGGGGGATCCAGTGGGTGCTCTGCTGGTGGTGTCCTGTGAATGTAAACAGTCTATTACAAACATGCAGACCCTGGAGGGAGGTTTCCTTTTATTTCAGAAGCCAAATTAAAAATACATAAACAGATAGAAAGAGCACTCACCACTGGCCGCCCTGCTGTCACAGCGGGCTGTTTGGCGAGCAGCGACTGCAAATAAAAGCACAACATGCACACTCACTTTAATAAGCACTTTATTAACATATCAAAACCCTTAAGTCAGGTCTCATTGGAATAGCCAACTGAAATGTTTCCTGACCTGCAGTTTTACCAGAAACACTTGGTCGTCTTCTGCCTGAATCTCCTTTTCATGTACAATCTGGTGACAAAGAAGATAAAACAAAGAAGTTTTATTCACATCCAGCTCTAACACAGTTTATGAATTAGATTGGATAACACCCTCATGATCCCTGCAGGGATCTCAGTTGAAGATTAGTGCAGTGACTTGGAAAAATTATGTAAAAAGTAATGATACATAACATTACATCAGCACACAATAAATTACAGTGTGAGCTTAGCATGCCTAAGAGGATCGTTCCAAGTTAGCCGATTTAGAAGTGAAAGCCTTCACCTTTCTGACTGGTGGTTTGACTACTACGTCCTCAAAGCTGTCCTCAGCCTTTACTGACTGGAAGTTCTCATGAAGTATGGCGATCTTCTTCTCGTTGTCCCAGCCTGATGGACTGATAGGGAAGAGAAAGGGTTAACATAAAAGATAGCTGATGACACAGTGCTGCACAGGTGACTTGTAGTCAGGCTTACATGAAGACGGCATCTCTTTCCACCACTTGTGCCGGGCAGTGAAATGGAAAGCCATAGAGTCTGTGGACCAAATATTTGTACAGGATGTCCAGGTTTTTCATCTCCTTCACTGATGTGTAAACCAGAGACGCACCATCTGATAAAGCTGTCAAGGACATTTTGAACACAGCCAATTCTAGATGTAAGAGGAATAATAAAAGCACTAAAGGGACAAAAATCAATGTTGTGCACAGAATAACTTCAGCAGTGTGTTTCATTTTAAACACAGCAAACCTTGAAAATTGAGCACCCTCTTCATTCAGCATCGACTGGAGGAATGATTATGAAAAAAGCAAACAATTTCAAGCAGCGCTGAGTTATATGACTTATCGAACTCTCTTTGCAACAAAGCAATATAAACAGCAACAGTTCAGACACAGCCTTCAGAGCTGAAAACACTACAATAATAAGAGTGCTGCCCTGAGAACAGAACATCTTGTAACGCCAGGATCACCATCCTCCATCACTGGGCAGCTGGCAGAAAGAGAATGCAGGCTGATATATAAACTGATGCCCTAAAAACAAGGCTTCTGACAGCAAAACAGCCGAGTCAGTGTTATTGATCAGCAGCCCCATTAAAGCTCCTGCTTATTCTGTACTGATCGATACTTTCACTGTTCACTGACACTTCAAAGTTTTTGTTTGGGAAACTTTCAGCTCTGAGCAACGTTCAGTGAAGGATACACTGCAAACAGAAGCGCCTGATGTGGGACTGGATGAAGTCCAAGTGTTCGTCTCTGTAGTCGTGCTCCTTCTCCAACGTGCTGATGGCGTCGCACTGAGGTCAGGTAATTGGGTGTCACACAGAGGAGAATGCATGCAAATAGATGCAAAGTAGAAACATGTGAAAAGGCTTCTTTAAAATACCCTTACGATTACATTTTAAGGTGAAGGGAACTGATTGTTTTTACACATATACTTTGATAAAAGTCAGGAGAGTTAGTGTGTACCTTGGTGCAGACCACCACCACTGGTATTCCCAGGTTATGCGTTAGTGTGTTGTCTCCTAACGGCAGCAGCACACTCTCCTCATCTTCTCCCCTCCTCTGTGGAGTGCCGTCCTCCCCACCTGGCTCTGTGTACTCCTGGAACTGTTTTACAACTGGACATACATTCAAAAAAATAAGCTATGGTAGGAAAATAGTTCTTCAAATCTATTCAAAACATTTGGCGTTGACATTTTCTGGGGTTAGGGCTAATGGGACACCTAAGGCATGACCCATTAAAGTTGAATTTTGAGACAGGCTCCATATTTAAAAGTGTTTCCACACAGCCAAGACTTCATCACCAGAGAAACAACCCCTACGTGTGCTTTGTTTCAGCTTTATCTGCTAGCAGGTCTGACTGCTCTTAGTGTGACTCACGCCTGTGCTCCAGCTCCCGCAGCGTTTCCGGGGTGACCCGAAGTTTGTCGATGTGTTCCCTAGCGACAGCAGCCCACTTCTGGAGAGAGTCCAGGGCATTCCAAGGCCGTGACATGTCAACCGTTATCAGCAGCAACGTGTCGCTGATTGAGTCCACTGGAACGGCTACTCCTTGCAGACCTTTGTGGTAAAGGTCGCCGTCTAACACCCAGGCATTACACCTAGTGTGGTCTAAACACACGGACAGACAGAACAGATGGACATGTGTATACACCTCATACTGCTGGACAACTTCAGGAAGAAAAAAGGAGTATTTCAAGGATTTCGGAAGAAGGAAGCAGTTACCATCAATGTCATCGTCATGGACATTGAAGTAGAGGTATTCCAGCCCGCGCCCTTTCATGTATTCTTCAATACCCTGAAGTTTTGCAACCATGGTGGTTTTCCCTGAACCCACCTCACCTAAACACACACACACAAAAAACAGTAATTAAAAATACAGTAGAAGACACTAGACATTAAGATGCAGAGGTAAAAAATTAGGATGTAAACAAGCAATGCTTGCCATGGTATGAATGACATGTTTGAAACAAGAATTGTGTAGAACATGAACAGACAACAGCCATATAAACTGTAAGTTATGGCTAATGTGCACTTAATATTTATGTAATGTATTTCATACCATTATTGCAATGCTGAACAATGTAATTTCACATTGCATACCTTTCTTGTATTGTGCAGGCCTGCTTAGAAAATGCACTCTTTCATCAATCAAATAATATACCAGCTCTCCACAGATATAGATATACAACAGATATGCTGTAAACAATCCAGCACTATTGACCAGAACAAAAACAGTACCTCAATAATTTTTTTTTTTTTTTAATGTTTATGGAAAACCTATATATCTTCATCTAATAGACTGCACTTATCCTAGCATTAGTGTTAACCTCAATGGTGAGCACAGCATTGTTATTGTTATGTCTTAAGGCCGGGGCTGCATCCAGTCTTGCACTATGCCATGATAAGTGAAACCGACAGGGGGACTCGATGCATCATAAAGCAGAGATTGCTGATGTTGTCATGGATAGCACAACACTTAACTCTCTGATTAGCTGGAATGGATAGCAGGCTGCGGATTATCTCAGGCGGATGTGTGGACAGTGTGTGTTTTCGTGCGCTCGTGTGTGTGTGTGCCTAGCATTAGAGGGACACGAGGACCGAGCGAGACAGGGAGGCACCCTGTCTGCTTCAGCTTCACAAAGCCTCGTGGCCTCGCTGAAAAACACACACAGGCTGATGATTTGTCTCGTCCCCTCAGCATCATCTCCACCTAGCTGCAGCCTAGCATCACTGGATGCTAGAATGACTTGCAGGGTTTCAAAGCGGCCTGATTCTCTCCTCTTTCAAGATGAGGTGCTGTGCGCGCCCCCGTGCTCGTGCGTGCGTGTAGACGCTCAGAAAAATACACCTGTCTCTGAATGCTTGCGGACAAATCCATAACGAAGCTTGAACACAAAACCAGTCCCAGTCCGGAGATGAGCCAGCTTAACTCTGGAGCAAGTCTAAAGAGAGATCACCAGCTACTGAGCTATTACAGCTAATGATGCCTCTTGGCTAGCCAGGACAGACTGCAGACATACACACAGATACCCACCCATGACCAGGACATTTTTCCCCGACGGTAGCTTCGATCTTGAATGGGTTGACACTTCACTCAGGATGGTAGACCTGCAGACAAAAGAACCGCTGTAACTAATCAGCTAATAATGTCTAAATCATTCATTAAAAAAAACAACTGACAGCGAGGAGCTAAAGCGAGCTAGTGCTGCTGTGTCACCAGCGTCCAGTCAGTCTGGTGCTGATGCTAGCTAGCATCGTTAGCAGACTAGCTGTCAAACCATCCTCCTCCCAGCACAATGGACCCCCTGCGCCCACAAACCGTGCTCACTTAGACCCGGTTTTTATAATATTGTGCCCACCATAAGTCCTGTCCGTCCTCGTCCTCTGTGTTGGTGCTCTCCAGTGTGTTCTTCGGTCCAGCTGAGGTGGAGGATAATAACGCACTCCTCCCTGAAGTCGCCATCTTCGCAGGGTTTGTACACCGAGCAGAGCGCCCGGATGTAGCGGCTGTGTGCTAAGCTAGCCTGGTGGTGCACCACCGCACAACACCGCACAGAACCGCACGCCGGGGCCGGGGCGTGGTCCGCCCGCACAAAGCTGGGCTCCCTGCTCCAGACATGACATGATCTCATCCACCGCAAAATGTCAGATCTGGACTAGCTGTGCTGAGAATGAAATTGCAATCTATAAGTTTCAAAAATAAATCCTTGATGGAGAGGCTGCACATTTAATAGAATTATGTAATGATTGTGTACTGTCATTTCTGTACATATAAGGACCCAAATTGATTGATGGTGCAAAGCTAAAGCTTTTTTTGACAACTATGGGCTATTATCTATATATATATTAACACTTTTAAACGTCAACTAAAAACGTCTGTATCCAGTCTGGCTTTTATGTGGGGTTTAACAATTTTATTACTTACCTTTTACTGTAATATTGATTTAAAGGTACCTTTATTGTTTTAGTAATTTTAACTGTTATCTTATTTTAATTTTATTTATTTATTCATTCATTTATTTATTTTATTTACATTTTTAGCTTTAGTTTTATTTTCAACTCTTATCCTTACCCTTTTTAAATCTTTTTATTTTAACTAGGCCTATTTGTATGTATAATTTTGATGCTTTAACTTATTTTAATTACACACTTTATTTTTGATGTGCATTAGTCTCTATTTTATTTTATGTTATTTTAACTTTAAACTTTTATTATTTTATCAGTATTATTATTATTATTATTATTATTATTATTATTATTGTCTTGCCAATGTTTTATTTCTGCTTCTTTCTTGTTATTCAATCGCTGTAACGCACTTTGGGTTAAATTTGTTTTGTACGAAAAGTGCTATAGGCTATAAATAAAGCTTGATTGAGTGATTGATTGATTATAAAACATTTTGCAACAGGGTACGTTTGTCCCAGTAGATTTAAAAGGATAAATGGGCTTTCGAAAGATCCACACAAATCCGTTTTAGACTATATCCTCTTAAAAATCATTGCCTTCTAAATCAATGCCTTGATTTGTTAATAATATGGCTCCGTGCCTGAGCCTACAGGATAGAGATAAAGCTGTAATGCCATGTAAGAATTGGATGCGCTTCAAATTGACTATTATGCAAAGACTGATATGAGAGGAAGAGCTGCAGTAATTTTGGGACATGTTCAACATAAGTTAATGCCTAATTCAAAAGGTAATCAATCAATAAGTTTGGCTTACACGACCCCGCTAAAATGGCATAGCCTACTGTTAGACGTCAATGAACATTTTGTGCGATTAGAAACGCAAATTTAAATTAGAGTCTTTGACAGGTTAATGAAATCCCAAGTATCTATAGGTGCTGTCGGATAATAATAGGCTACAGCGTTGCAAACATACGAAACCAGTGTACAATTAAATATGGATGATGACGTGAAATAGACAACAAAAATAAAATGAAACTAATAAAATAAAAAGTCATGGTTTGGGCACCTCAAACATTTTTCGGACAACAAATTTTATAGTTACTACAAGCAGCACAACCTCTTCTTGAGTGTTAAATTCCCCTAAACCCTGAATCTGTTGGGCACAGTGTGAACCTTAAATTATCAACCAAGTGGTCTCAGGTGTGCGGTCAACCCTGATTCTAAAACCAGCGAGGCACATCGCAACCAATCAAAGAGGAGAACCAGAAAATCAATTTCAGAAGTGTTACATGTTACAATTAGCGTCCTCCAGATGGCGCTGATGCACTGCGCTCGGAGTTGGCTGGTCCCTGGGCACGGTGCGCTCTCTGCGGCCCCCGGTGGAGCCGGCGGATTACAAACTCCAGTTAAGTGGCGCACCGTCCTCCTCCTCCTCTCCACCTCCTCCTCTTCCTCCCAACATTTCACCCAGAGTCAACCCAGGCGCAAGAAAGGAGCGCATCCTCACCGTGCCTGCCCCGTGGGGATCAGAAAGCATCTCTGTGAGGCTGTCAGCGCTGAAACCGACTGAGCTCTGCAGTGTGAGAGGGAGAGGGAGAAACATATAGACAAAGAGAGTGAGGGGAGGGAGATGGGTCCGGAGGCGCTGAGGTATCCGTGATTGTGAACTATACGGCGGTGAAGTTGTTCGGCTCCGCTCGGATCTTTTCTCCAGGTCGTTGAGGTGAGTTTTCAGCAGGAGAGAGCAGCAGCAGCCCGGGTGGTGCATGTCTTAACTGGTGCAGGAGATGGGCTGTTGCAACATTTGTCCTGGACATTTTTCTGTAATGTGCAGTAAGAGACACGACATTAGATGTTTACAGTATGGTACAGTTGTAAGGATAAATCTGCATCATATTTAACGCTAAGCAGTTTGTTTGACTTCTTTTGTATGTGGGTTTATTAATTATTCTTTAGCATGTAAAACAACTGGTGTTTTCAATATCAGGCAACAGAATAATAACCCACAATGACTTGTGAAATTCTCTAGTAAAGGAAACACTGGCAAATACCTTGTAGGCTTATCTTAGTGAGATATGCTGAAATTTAATTCTGTCTAGAGTGCTATAAGACAAGATAAGCCCTATGCAAGGGGAATATCCTCTCTGCTCTTTTCTCACTCTCACTTGTCTGCCTTCCTCCAGTTTTTTTGTCTCACCCCAGTTCTCTAATCCCCCCTCTCACAACCCTCTGTCTCCCTCACTCTCCCTGCTTCTGTCTCTCTGTCAGCTCTAATAACACTGCGAGTTTGCAACAGCAGACTGCTTCACTTCTGATACTGCTCTCTGTCTTTGCTCAGACTCCGTTGCCTTTCATGTGTCCACTCCTTCTTCACCAGCTGTCACCTTGCTTGATTAATATTCCACAAAGGGTTGCATAACATCACATAGTTTTTGATGCTTTTTGCTGCCCATGTGGTGGCTGCAGGCCGATGTTATCCCCGCTTGTCTGATAATCAATAGGCTAATGTGTGACAGAGCAATTATAGTGTACTTGAGTGTTATGGACCATCCTGTGGCCACATCATTAGTGTCACTTCTGTCAGTCACAGTCAGTATATAAACGTGAACATGTTAAGGTGAACGGACAGTCACACACACACACGCAATGTCAAGGGTCACTGCTATCGAGCTGTGGGATGATTGATTGTGTCGGTGTGGAAAATAAGAGCAGGCAGAGAGGAGCCTTGGAATGTTTGTAAGGAACCTCACACCACCTACCAATCAATTATGACTATTTTAGTGTAAGTTTGGTCAATAATTTGATTTGCCAACAAATTTTGAATGTTCCTATGTTGCATCTGTCACCAATAATCCATTGAAATATTGCAATTTTATGTAGCAATATTGCATGTTGTAGATTTCAAAGATGCTCTGTGGTTCTGCACGTAAATTTATCTGAAGAGAATGGAGAAAGTTTTGCAAAATTTAGTCAGAATAAAGACCATAAACTGTCCTCACCAATGCATTCAAGTTCAGGGAAGGTGTCAGACTTGGCATAACCATCAGTTGGGATTCCCTTCCTTCTCCAAGAATCTATCCAAGATCCAGTGACATCATTTGATGTAAAAATGTTATGTCACCTCTGGCAACAAATCAGATGCTGGTTCTTAGCCAAAGTGTAGGAAGATCCTGCACACAGTTCCTATTCAGTAGTTACAGCTATAGAAACCTTGCACATCCCTCGTCACTGTCAGTGTCATCTGCTGTCAACCAGAACAGACAAGCATCTGCTGCTTCCCGCACACACACACACACACACATACACACCTGCACAGAAACCACCATATACACACTGAAACACATCTTCCTACACTCCACCCTCTCACAGTTCTGCTGCACACACCTGCCCTGCTGCCCTGATCATGTCTGTTTCTCCGTTCACGGCTCGTTTCTGTGTGCTTTGGCTAAAAATAATCACCAGCAGCCAAACACACACATGGAACTGAATTATGGAAGAAACACAGCGGCAGAGAAACAGGAAGAGAGAGGCATTCAGGTCAGAGTCAGACCCAGTTCCAAGAGCTTCTCTCCCTAAGGATGATACTACCAGACCGTTGCATTAATATTCAGTTTGTACCATCAAGCACTTCAGAGCTGCGGTTATCCGTTAGCTTACACTAACTGAACTGGGGGCCAGTAAAGCTCATAGCCTAGTTCTGTACAGTAGGGGAACAGAAAATTGATCGACTTCTCCGGAGATTAGATATAAATACTATACAGTGTTTTAAGTGAAGTATTAATAAATTTAAAGCTTAGCTGAAGTATCTGTCAGCTGTTTCCTGTAGGCTTTTTAATGTTTTATTGATCATGTGACAATGCCTTCTAAAGTAGACTGCTGTGAGAGTAATTTGTTGATGTGAAGATCAATACTATAGAATACTCTCCATTAAATATGAAGCATCGGTCTGGTGATATTTTGCTGAATGCAGCATTCACACTGGAAACTGTAAAGCTAGCCTATATTATGTAAACTAATGAGCTCTAGATTTGCTTGTAAAGTAGTTGTTTTAACTTTAAACAGAGCCAGGTCAGCTTCTTTGTCAGTTTTTACACTAAAAGAGCTGATATGAGTCAAACCAGTGACGTTTGAGCTTTGTTTATACTTCAATGACAATATGACATACAATAACTAAGAAATATTACACTGTGTAATATATATACAGATGGTTTCTGTTGATTTTTGTATTTCACACTACAGTACTTTGTGAGTTTGTAACATGTCCTCTCTTCGAAACGCAAAATATTTGAAAATGCAGAAGTTCTTCTCCGTTCCACCCCAAGTTCTGTACGATAAGCTCATGGTCGTAAGTTAGCTATAGCTGCTGTAAGCGTACACAGCAAACCCTGAAACTCTAGCAAGGTTTTCCTTGCAGCCATCATACTAGCTAATCTTGGAGTTAGCCCCAACAGTAAACCTTGATAAGCAAAGCAAGGTTAGCTAACTGTTATCATGCTAGCAAAACTTGCTGTTAGCACTCACACTTTACCCTGCTTAACTGAGAAAGGATAATTCACAGTCAGAATCCCTATATCTATGAAAATGCTACATTTGTACAGCAGAATTAAACATGTTTAAAGCTTGGTACAACAATAATTTTGGTTTTATAGTGGAAATATTTTTGTGCCAGCTGTATGGAGAGGTGGGTGTATTTATTTATTTTTTATATATAACTTGTCCCTTTTGATTTTATTCGGGCCAAGAGTACAATCAACTCAAATTGAA